>NC_090070.1:11242482-11314982 GCF_038355195.1 Osmerus mordax | reverse complement strand
TCAAACAGAATGGAGTTTCATCAGCTTTTCCTGTTCACAGAAGCTGTGTTTAATATCACAAACCATCTCCATATGCTAGCGCCACACACAAGGCCTGTCTCACTGGCTCTCCATGAAGCAGACCCTTATGCTCAGCCTTGTGGTTTTCCATGGCATTGGCCTCTGGTATTTGTAGTCCTCGTTTGGTATTTGTAGTCCCAGAGATGCCTGACCTTTTCAGCCTACCCGGCGTAAACTTAGATTAGAGCCGCGGTCTTGAGTTCATACATAAAACATGTGGCGAGCTAAATAAAGGCTTGGTTTGTGACCTTTTTTTGGTTTCATTTCTCTCTTTCAATCCTTCCTTCTTCTGCGTGCGTGTCTCTCTCTCTCTCTCTCTCTCTCTCTCTCTCTCTCTCTCTCTCTCTCTCTCTCTCTCTCTCTCTCTCTCTCTCTCTCTCTCTGTCTCTCTCTCTCTGTCTCTCTCTCTGTCTCTGTCTTCTCTCTCTCTCTCTCTGCCTCTCTCTCTCTGCCTCTCTCTCTCTGCCTCTCTCTCTCTCTCTCTCTCTCTCTCTCTCTCTCTCTCTCTCTGCCTCTCTCTCTCTCTCTCTCTCTCTCTGCCTCTCTCTCTCTCTGCCTCTCTCTCTGCCTCTCTCTGCAGGGGCTGCAGTCAACCCGGCTGGGAATGTACATAGAGGACCGTGTGAACAAGTACTTGAAGAGGCAGAACCATCCGGAAGCAGGCGAGGTGTTCGTACGGGTGGTGGCCAGCTCCGACAAGACGGTGGAGGTGAAGCCTGGCATGAGATCCAGGTAACCACTCAGAAGTGTGCACTACCTAGTACATACTTTACAGGCTAGGGAGTCAGATGGCTGAGCGGTTAGGGAATCGGGCTAGTAATCAGAAGATTGCTGGTTCGCAAACGTCATTTGCAAACCAAATGACGTTGTGTCCTTGGGCAAGGCACTTCACCCTACTTGCTTCGGGGGAATGTCCCTGTACTTACTGTACTGTAAGTCGCTCTGGATAAGAGCGTCTGCTAATTTACTAAATGTGTAAATGTAGATCCAGGTAACCACTCAAGTGTGCACTACCTAGTCGCACTTCACAGTGCACTCTGCTGGTACGGGTTCACAGCTACATCAAGAGACTCTGTTTCCACGGCCTGCGCGTATGTGCAGCTCTTTAGTTCACTAGTGTCTATTGCTTCTAGCCCGGCTAACGTGTGTGCGTGTGTGTGTGTGTCAGGTTTGTGGACACAGGCGAGATGCCCGAGTCCTTCCCCTACAGAACCAAAGCACTTTTTGCCTTTGAGGAGATCGACGGCGTGGACGTGTGTTTCTTCGGCATGCACGTCCAGGAGTACGGCTCCGAGTGCTCCTTCCCCAACACCAGGTCTGCAACGCCCCCCTGGCCCCCAGTCAGGAACACCGTACCATGTGGTAGACCAGGGGTGGGCTACTCCTGTGACCGCTGTCCTGCATGTTCTAGATGTTTCCCTGCTCCAACACACCTGATTCAAATGAATGCTCGTTACCCGGCTTCCACAGAGCTTGATAACGAGCCGATCATTTGAATCAGGTGTGCTGGAGCAGGGAAACATCTAGAACATGCAGGACAGTGGTGGCCCCTGAGGACCGGAATTGCCCACCCCTGTAGTAGACGCTTTTACCGAGGCGGGGGGTGGGGGGGGAATATGAATCCAGGGACCTCTTGATCTGCAGTCCAAATTCTCGACCACTGAGCTGTATCCATCCCATAATAACAGTGTGGCGTTGTGGTGGTAACGGTCAGTTGTGTGAGGGTGCTGTGCTGGTACTGTTGCAGGCGGGTGTACATCTCCTACCTGGACAGTATTCACTTCTTCAGGCCCCGCGTGCTGAGGACGGCCGTGTACCACGAGATCCTCATCGGGTATCTGGAATACGTCAAGAAACTCGGGTGGGTCGTCTCTCTCTCTCTCTGCCTCTCTCTCTCTCTGCCTCTCTCTCTCTGCCTCTCTCTCTGCCTCTCTCTCTCTGCCTCTCTCTCTCTCTCTGCCTCTCTCTCTTTCCTTCTCTCTTCTGCAGGAATATCTTTCTTTTTCTCTCCCCATCAGAAATCTCTTCTCTCTCTCGGTCTCTTTCGCTCCACCCAGTCAAGCCAAACACCACCCGCGTGTCTCTCCACCAACCCCAGTATCTCCTAACCCCTCCCTCCCCCCTCCTCCAGGTATGTGACGGGTCACATCTGGGCGTGCCCCCCCAGCGAGGGGGATGACTACATCTTCCACTGTCACCCCATGGACCAGAAGATCCCCAAGCCCAAGAGACTGCAGGACTGGTACAGGAAGATGCTGGACAAGGCCTTCGCTGAGCGGATCCTGCACGACTACAAGGTGACTGGGAGGGGCCTGGGAGGGGGAGGGGCCTGGTGACTATGAAAGTCAGAGGCTACGTGGTTTGTTTCCGGGTTTTTTTGCGTTCTAGTGCATAGTTTTTTTGTGTCTCACTGTCTCTCTCTCTCTCGTGTGTCTCCGTCTCCCAGGACATCTTCAAGCAGGCCCATGAGGACCGCATCACCAGCGCCAACGAGCTGCCGTACTTCGAGGGCGACTTCTGGCCCAACGTGCTGGAGGAGAGCATCAAGGAGCTGGAGCAGGAGGAGGAGGAGCGCAAGAAGGAGGAGAACACAGCCTCCTGCGACACCCCTGAGGTGAGGAGAGGGAGGGGAGGAGGAGGGGGAGGAGGAGGAGACAAACCAACCCCTCTTGTTTCCCCCCTAGTTCAACACTTCCCTGGTCACGGTTGGTCTGCCAGCGTTTGAGTTCCTTCCTCCTCAATCTGACTCATGACCCGCTTCCCCTTCAGACACATGGTGACCCGAGTGTAAACAACTCACACCTCTCCCTCCCCCCCGCCTCCCCCTCAGCAGGGCACACCCGGAGACAGCAAGAACGCCAAGAAGAAGAACAGCAAGAAGACCAGTAAGAACAAGAGCAGCGTCAGTCGAGCCAGTAAGAAGAAGCCGGGGATGCCGAACGTAGCCAATGACCTGTCCCAGAAGCTGTACGCCTCCCTGGAGAAGCACAAGGAGGTGGGTGGGGCCTCGTGACGGAGACATGCAGTTAGTCGCAGGATTTAGAACATGGTCAGATTACCGTAACTTCATTACTGTAATTTTACTAAACTCTTTCTCTCCCTCTCTCCCTGACTCCCATCTCTTCCCCCCTATTCTCTCTCTCCTACCTCCCCTACACCCCCTCCCCACCTCCCATACACCCCCCACCCCTTCTCTTTCTCCTATCCCTCCCTCCCCCTCTCATACTCCTCCCCTCTCCCACCCTCCTCCTCCTCCAGGTGTTCTTTGTCATCCACTTCCACTCGGGCCCCATGGTCAACACCCTGCCCCCCATCATGGACCCCGACCCCCTGCTGACGTGCGACCTGATGGACGGCCGCGACGCCTTCCTGACGCTGGCGCGGGACAAGCACTGGGAGTTCAGCTCGCTGCGGCGCTGCAAGTGGAGCTCCATGTGCATGCTGGTGGAGCTGCACAACCAGGGCCAGGACCGCTTCGTCTACACCTGCAACGAGTGCAAGCACCACGTGGAGACACGCTGGCACTGCACCGTCTGCGAGGTGAGACCAGCCGCCACGCGTGTCTACACGCGCACGCACACACACACACTTATGGTGTCTTTTTTTGTGCTTTTGTTTGGTCTTGCTGTGTTAGTGTGCTTTATAAATACAATGTACTTACTTACACACACACACACACACACACACACACACACACCGTACCCTTGTTAAACCCCTCTGTCTCCCTCCCTCTCTTCCCCCTCCTGTCTCTCCCTCCCTCCACCCTCCATCTCTCCATCTCCCCCTGTCCCTCCTCCATCTCCCCCTCTCCCTCCTCCATCTCCCCCTCTCCCTCCTCCATCTCCCCCTCTCCCTCCCTCCATCTCCCCCTCTCCCTCCTCCATCTCCCCCTCTCCCTCCTCCATCTCCCCCTCTCCCTCCTCCATCTCCCCCTCTCCCTCCTCCATCTCCCCCTCTCCCTCCTCCATCTCTCCCTCTCCCTCCTCCATCTCTCCCTCTCCCTCCTCCATCTCCCCCTCTCCCTCCTCCATCTCCCTCTCCCTCCTCCATCTCCCCCTCTCCCTCCTCCATCTCCCCCTCTCCCTCCTCCATCTCCCCCTCTCCCTCCTCCAGGACTTCGACCTCTGCATCAACTGCTACAGCGCCAAGGGCCACGAGCACCAGATGGTGAAGTGGGGCCTGGGCCTGGACGACGACAGCGGCAGCCAGGGCGGCGAGGCGTCCAAGTCTCCCCAGGAGAGCCGGCGCCTCAGCATCCAGCGCTGCATCCAGTCCCTGGTCCACGCCTGCCAGTGCCGCAACGCCAACTGCTCGCTGCCGTCCTGCCAGAAGATGAAGCGCGTGGTGCAGCACACCAAGGGCTGCAAGCGCAAGACCAACGGCGGCTGCCCCGTGTGCAAGCAGCTGATCGCCCTGTGCTGCTACCACGCCAAGCACTGCCAGGAGAACAAGTGCCCCGTGCCCTTCTGCCTCAACATCAAGCACAAGCTGAGGCAGCAGCAGCTGCAGCACCGCCTCCAGCAGGCGCAGATGATGCGCCGCAGGATGGCCACCATGCAGGGCAGGACGGGACCCCAGAGCCTGCCCTCGCCCCCCGCCGCCGCCGCCCCCAGCGCCCCCGCCTCCCACCCCCAGCAGCCCGGCGCCCCCCAGCAGCCCCTCTCCTCCAGCCAGCCCGCCACCCCCCTGTCCCCGGCCTTCCCCAACCCCAACGGCCTCGGCCGCAACGGCCAGCCCCAGGCCTCGCTCCAGGCGGCCTCCCAGGGCAAAGGCGGGCCCCAGGCCTCCCTGCTGAACCAGCAGCAGTCCCCTCTCCCCCAGCACACCCCCCCACAACAACAACAACAACAGCAGCCCCCCCCGGCGGCGGTTAAGATGGCGCGGCACATCGAGATGATGGCCCAGGCCCAGCAGAACTACCGGGTCAACATGAACGGCCTGCCCATCAACCCCCAGCAGCAGCAGCAGCAACAACAGCAGCAGCAGCAGCGCATGGCTGGTCCCATGCAGCAGCCCATCCAGATGGTCCCGGGTCCCCGCGGGCCCCAGGTCATGCAGCCCCTCGCCCCAGGACAGTGGCCCGGAGCTGGGGGAGCCATGCAGGCCGGCCAGCCCCAAGCCCCGGGCCCCGTGGTCCAGGGCCAGCCTCCCCAGCAGGGCCTGCCCGTCCAGAGGGCCATGATGACCCAAGTCCAGAGGATGCTGGTTCCCCAGCAGGGCCCCAGGCCCCAGAGCCTCCAGCGGCCGGGGGCCATCGCCCCCAACGCCCTCCAGGACCTCCTCCGCACCCTCAAGTCTCCCAGCTCCCCCCAGCAGCAGCAGCAGGTGCTCAACATCCTCAAATCCAACCCCCAGCTCATGGCCGCCTTCATCAAGCAGAGGACGGCCAAGTACCAAGCCAGCCAGCCTCAACAACAAGCGGGTCAACAGCCCCAGCAGCCCTCGGTAGGGCTGCCGGCCATGCAGGCCGCCATGGCTGCCGCCTTACAGGGAGCGGTGGTCCAGAGGCCGGGCCTGCCCCCCCAGCAGGCCCCCCAGCCCCCCAACCCCCAGGGCATGGGACCCCAGGGCCAGCTCCTCAACCCCGCCCACAACCCCAACGCCAACCAGATCCAGGAACTCTACCGGCGCCAGCTTCTGCGACAACAGCAACAACAACAGCAGCAACAACAACAGCAGCAACAACAACAGCAACAACAGCAGCAACAAGCATCCTACTCCCAGCTCCGCATGCAGCAGCTAGCCCTGCAGGGGGCCGGGGGCGGCTCAGGGGGGCCCATGGGCCAGCTGCCCCAGATGGGTCAGCCAGGCCTGGGCATGGACACCTCCACCCAAAACCTGCTCCACCAGCGCCTCCTCCAGAAACAACAACAGCAGCAGCAGCAGCAGCTTCCCCAGCAGCAGCAGCAGGCCGTCCTCAAGCAGCAGATGGGCTCTCCAGCCCAGCCCAGCCCCATGAGCCCCCAGACCCACCTCCTAGCCGGCCAGGCCCAGGCAGGGACACACCTCCCCGGCCAGCCGGCACTCGCCAACCCCCTGGCCAACCAGGTCCGCTCCCCTGCCCCCGTACAGTCCCCCTGCCCGCCTCCCTCACAACAACAGCAGCTGCCACATTCCAGCCCCTCGCCGCACGTCCAGCCCTCGCCCCACACCGGCTCCCCTCCCCCCGGCCTGGGGGGGCCCATGGCGGGGGGCTCGATGGAGCAGGGGCACATGGGCACGGGAGAGCAGAGCGCCATGCTGCCACAGCTGAACACGCCGAACCGCGGCGGGATGGCGAGCGACCTGGGGCTGGTGGGGGATTCTACAGGGGACACGCTGGAGAAGTTTGTGGAGGGGTTGTAGCGTTTTTACACACGCCGCCAGTCGCTTGCTCTCGTTGTAAGATGCACCACAGTCCCCCCCCCCGTTCCTTTCCAGATCTACCATCCTCAGACTCTAATCTTCTCCTGATGCCGAGAACTTTCCGGAAAGGGGGAGGATTGTAATTGTTCTTTTTAAACGTGAAAAGAAGAACCTTTTTTTTTTTTTTTTTTTTTTTACTGATGTGTAAAAAGTTTCAAGATGTGTAAAGAGACTGTGTTTGTGGGAGAGGGAGGGTACAGATGTCCTACGCTTCTATGGAATGTCATAGTCCTTAAAATCAAGGGCTTGAGGGATATTGTTGTTAAAAAGAAATTTAAATCACAAAGAATATATTTTTTGGTTGAGACCAAATGTGCTTGATACGTTTTATTTTGTTTGTTGGTTTTGTTTGTTTGTTTGTTATGGTTTCATGCCTTTGTTTTTACTTTTTTTTGTGAAAATGTACAATTACATGATATATTATTCATACCTTTCTGTTTTGTACCTTTTACAAAAAAAAAAAAGTTTCTTTTTTTTTTGGGGAGACAGTAAAATAATTTGTCTGGAAATGTGGGTCGCTTTGTCCTCCTCTTAATGCTCTCCTCATTCCAGGAGATTGTAATCTAGCAATGTACCATTTCTTTTCAAAACGTGCGTTCGATGATGAGAGGCTTCACCTCTTCTCCATGTATGAAGAAACCTCCATTTGTATTAAAAGTAGGAATTGGACTATGGCAAGTTTGTGTACATACACACACACACACTCGGGCATGTATGCAGAACACACTTGACTCACTTACCGGCGCGCGCACACACACACACACACACACACAGACAGTCCCTCAACAGACACTATGCCGACACACACACCACCCTTGAAGGACACCCTATCAGAGAAGGCCTCATCTTGCAGGTGTTCAAATGTTCAAATGCGTTGTTGCTTTGTCATTAAACGTTCTGTCATACAGTTATTTTTTTGGTCATACAGATGTTGTAAAGTGTAAAGAGAGAGGGAGAGAGGAAGGGAGGGGGAGAGAGAGGGAGAGAGAAGTACTCCCTGAGTAGGGGTAGAGTCCTGATCGCTTGTGCACAGGCCAGGTCTCAATATGCATGCTATTCCCTTGGTAGTACACAGGAGTATTGTACGACATGCGAAGTATGGTGCTGTTTGGACCCCCCCTCTTTTCAAGGAAGACTTTTACCTATCAACTCTCATTCCTCCTCTCGCACACAAACTGGGGATTAGGGGTGTGTTTACTTGTTCTTCTATTGTAAATCATGCAAGTTATGAGGCGTAATACTATAAATATAAGGAAGAGAGAATGAAATCACTGTATAAACTGGTTAAAGACTCATTTCTTACTTATATACCATATTGTTAAAATAAACTGTGTGGAACAGACAGTTTGTAGTTACTGTTATGTCTGGAGAAACGTTTGTGGGTGTTGATCTGTGTTTCTCAGAAAATATGGAGGCATGAATTATTAGATTGTTTTATTAATTGAATTGTTCTTGGTCGAGTTCTTTCAACATTGAAGTGTTTAGCGGAACACTGACGTGGTGTAAAACACGTCACAGTTGGGGGTACTAGCATCGCTGTCAGGTGAGAAATATTGATTAACTAGATGAATCGTTTTGTTTTTTCACTGGCATCACAAAAGTTCGGTATTCATACTTGGCAAGAGTTTGATTTTCTAAGAGTAGGAGATCAAGTCCGAAGTCATTCAATGAATTCAGAAGTTGGAGCGTGCTAAATGTGTTACAGCTAGACATCAGAAAGAAACATTGTTAAAGACAACACGCAAGAGGTCTATTTGAAAATGTTAAAGTGGAATTACGTGTTTTAAGGCTTTAATATTCGTTTTGCAAAACAAAACGAGCCCTGTCATCTAACGACGGAGAGATTTCTTACGTCGTGACGTAAGAGGAAGTCAAACTGAGGCGGTTGAACGTAAGCGTCTTTGAAAACTTTTGAGAAAGCTTTGTTGTTTTTCGTGCAATATGCCACTTACAATGAAACATAAAACCTGTACAAGCGCGTTATGAGACACATGCTTATTTTTAAGACCAAATGAATCAAGGCCACGTCTCAATTTGCCAACATCTTGGTTGCTAGCTTGGCTAGGTCTAGCATATTTTTAGCACTAGCCTACTAGGCTAGCTAACATGGACACACAGCATGCACAATGCAACGAGTAAAGACTAGCATACAATCTTTGTTCTGATTGCTGACAAGTCCACAACACATACAGCTAAACATGGACTGTTCAGATCAAGAAGACTTCGTTGACCTCTGCTCCAAGCTGCTAAAGCGAGTACGTAAAAAGGTGGGTGACCCCGGAGAGCAGAGGAACGCAGAGCCCCAGCCCGTCATCACACAGACCAGAGCCACAGACCTCCCCAAGAGAAGGCGGAGGAAGAACGATGTCGAGACGGCAAGCACAAGCAAGGCCACCGCGCAAACCGATTGCCCAACCGCTGCTTCCGAACCTAGCCTGGTTGACGGGAACACAGCCTATCAAAAGCAACACCTTAGTAACGGCGGAGCGGAGCTCTGCGCTGGAGTAAGCGGTCCATCGGTGTCCGGTGCGGATGACAAGGCCGTTGAGAGTGGGCTGGGGGCTGCACAGAAGGTGGTTAGGAGAATGCAGCAGTTCAAGAGACGCAGTCCTCAGAAACTGAGCCACGGTGAGATGAACCAGTCTTCCGAGACCAGACAGCATCACCAAAGTGTTCCTACTCCCCTGCCTCTATGTCAAGGTGAGGTGTTTTAAGTGGAAATGCAGCCTCCGTCAACTTATGTTAGTTTACCCATTGAGTCACAATGATCCTCTTAGTGGCTGTCAACACATGTACGACATTGCATGTGTCTTGTGATTGGTCAGTAGTTTATCTGTACTTTCATCCCTCTATCCTAACCCAAATAGCCTCACCTGGGAGTGTAATACTATAGAGAGAAACATGTTTGTGGGAGTCATCGTCAATCAATGTTTCTCCGAAAATACGGCGACATGAATAATCCGATGAATTAATTGTTCTTAGTACAGTGTTCGGAGTTCCTCTTAAGTACCCTTCACCTCCACCCCTCCAGACCCCCAGGAGAGCGACCAGGCCCTGGCTGTGAGGCTGCAGGAGGAGCTGGACAGGGAGGCCCGGGCACAGCTCCCCCCCAGAGGAGGCCTGGGGGTACACCTGGAGGAGGGAGCCCTGTTCCTCTGTCAGCTCTGTCACCGTGACCTGTCCCACATGAGCCCGGCAGGACGCACACAGCACACCAACAGGTGTGGGGACAGGACACACACTCGCACACACACACACCTATACAAGCGCACACACCCCGCTAAATCCTGGTGTGAGCTCTCTCACACACACTGGTCTGCGACGCATGAACAGGTTGTCTACCATCACCAAACCTCACTGTGGTGCTACGCTGAAACTGCACCATCTATATTTGAATGTCAATCAAATTCTTCTGTCTTTACCCCTCCCCTCCTCCTCCCTCCCCTCCTCATCCCTCCCCCCCCTCCTCATCCCCTCCCCAGGTGTCTGGATGAGAGTGAGGACAGTGCCCCGCCCCCTCTCCCCGCCATCCCAGAATGCCCTATCTGCGGGAAGGTCTTCAAGACCCTGAAGAGTCGCTCCGCCCACCTGAAGCGTTGCTCCTCCCACATGGGCGTGGCCCCGGCCGTGCTTCTGCAGGCCCTGCAGAGACAGGCTGCCGAGGCGCCGAGTGACAGTTCAGCCAGCCAATCGTGAGTCAGCCTCAGCCGACACACCCGCCTCCATAGATCCTAGGCTATACAAATACGGTAAATAGGCTAGGTAAATAAAAATAATGATAAAAAATAAGAATTCCCTTTTATCCAAAACAACATGCAGTACAGGGGGGATTTGAACCTGCAACCTTTTGATCTGCAGTCAAATGCTCTAACCACAGTGAGCAACACCAACAGCAGATATCTACAACTATCTTTTACGTAATCTGCGCTTTTTTATTGATCTTTGAGTACAGCTGACATGTTGCCCGTCTCCCAGGTGCAGAGTGCAGACTGGGGGCTCCAAGAGGAAAGGCCCCAAGTCAGACCCCAGCCTCCCAGTGAGGAAGAAGCCCAGGAAGAGAGCCCCCAACCCAGATGAGGACACCATGGTAGCCCTGGCCCTCTCCTCCTCCCTCCTGGAGCAGGAGAGGGAGAGGGAGGTGGAGAGGGAAAGGGAGGTGATTCCTGCTGTACCTCCTGGTTCTGTGGCTGCTCTGTTGAGGTGGCAAGCCCACGAAGGTAAGATGGCGTTTCGGTCACATCCTGACTAAACCTCACAGTGTAAAACTGCCCTTCGCTGAAACGCCTTGGTGTCTGTCGTGTCCCTCCGCGGCAGGACGCGGGGGCAAGAGGAGGAGGAAGAAGGGCACGGCCCCACGCCCACCTCCCCTCCTCCTGGTCCAGGACCCCGACGCGGCCCTGCGGAGGCTCCAGGACAGGGTGGCCGCCCTCCTGCTCCGCACCCGCGCTCCCTCCCCCCCCCCCGACCCCCACCCTGCGCCCCAGCTCCCTGCCCGCCCGGTGCTCGGCAGGGGGCGGCGGAGGCGCCCCCCTGTGGAGGAAGAGCGCCCTGTGGGACGGAGGACCCGGCTGCCCGGCGGAGTTCTACACTGCTGAGCTGAGAGAGTTCATCTCTCCGCCCGAGTCGACAGAGGTGCGAGAGGAAAACGATAGAAAACAGAACTTTAGTACGGTTAAGAGGTGTATGAGTGTTGCTACGAGCATTTCGCTGGACGATAATATGTCAGTGTTTCCCATATATTTACTCATTTGTGGCGGCTAGACAAACATTATGTGGGAAACACTGTGTCTGTAAAAATGCCTTGAAGCTGAAAACTATCACTCACTAGTCTCTCATCTCGACAGCCTGAGGCAGCCAGCTCGGATCCTTCCACCTCCCAGACAGGCCCCTCTCCTTCCCCCTCCACCCCAGGCAGCAGCACCCAGGCTGGGGCGGGGCCAGCACCAGGCGGGGGGTCCCTCCCTGTGGGCAGCCAGGCCCTGGCTGACCTGCTGGAACTGGCAGAGGAGGGCATGACCCTCACCCAGTGGGGGTACTCCAGCTCTGGGAAAGGTGAGACACCAGAGGGTGGAGTAAACTGGGTCTCATAATAACTAGAGCACACTCAAAACTAAGCAACAGCGTCTGGTGTGACCGTCACTATCAAACAGACGGTTAGTGATGGTCTTTTTGCTGTTGTTCATCTCCAACACGCCAGTTAGAAACACTGTAGATGTCCTCCTCCTCTCCCTCTTCCTCCTCTTCCTCCTCTTCCTCTCCCTCAGGGAAAGAGAGCGACGTCGCCCCCGAGGCTGACCTGTGCATGAGCGGCTTCATCCCTGACGACACACACACACCCTCTCAGAGGGACGACACACACACTGGAAGACCCGACCTGCACACCCACGGGCCTCAGCAAAGGGACGTCCAGACGGCGGGCCAACCTTCGGTGAGTCAGAGGGAACGTTTGGGACTCGTTTCCTGGCGATAAACTCCCGTCTCTGGTGTGTATGTGAAACCAGACCACATTTACATTTAGTCATTTAGCAGACGCTCTTATCCAGAGCGACTTACAGTAAGAACAGGGACATTCCCCCCGAGGCAAGTAGGGTGAAGTGCCTTGCCCAAGGACACAACGTCATTTTGCACAGCCGGCAACCTTTGCATTAATAGCCCGACTCCCTAACCGCTCAGCCACCTGACGTTTGGGTGCTGACTGCTGTTCCGTCCTCTAGGTGGCGCTGTCCAGACTGGGCTCAGACCTGGGCAGCATGGTGAACAACCCCCAGCTCAGTGACGTGCAGCTCCAGGTGGACGATGGCGAGGTGTTCTTCGCCCATTCGTTCATGCTGTACGCACGCTGCCCCCTGCTGGCCCAGATGGTACGGTGCAGCTGTGTATTTCAAGCCCCCCCTGTGTTATCCTATTTTCGGAGTTCATCAACGCACAGAAATGTGATTCTTTCCTCAGTTTTCTGTTCTTCCTTTCTCTCGTCGATCGTCCTCCTGTTCCAACCCCACCTGTCTTCTTCTCTCTCTCTCTTTCCATCTCCCTATTTCTCTCTCCACCCTCCTCCTCCTCTCCCAGGTCCATGACTGTGGGTTCGGGGTGCAGGAGGAGGGCGTGCCCGCGGCCCGGCGGGTGCTTCTGACGGAGGTGCCCGGCCCGGCTGTGGGCGTCCTGCTCCGCTACCTCTACACCGCCCACTGCCTCCTCGCACCCACCCTGCTGCCCCACCTCCAGGAGCTGGCCTGCAGGTCTGTCTGGGGGGGGTGTTTCAGATTGTGGTTGTGCATAGTGGTGGTTAGTCTGTTGAATATTAGCAGATAGTTAGCATATACAGAGGACGTATTATCGGCCTATCTGATAGTAGCATTGATGTAAAAGGATCTCTGACAGGTTGTTTTGGTGATGTTTGGATTTGTTTCTTGATTGAGTCACCTGTTCCTCTCATCTGAGTCTTTGGCGTTCTGTCTCTCCAGACTGGACCTGCCGGAGCTACAGCAGCTGTGCCGGGATCACCCAGGACCCACGGAGAACCAGGGAGAGGGCCGGGGAGAGGGCCTGGGAGAGGGCCGGGGAGAGGGCCGGGGAGAGGGCCGGGGAGAGGGCCGGGGAGAGGGCCGGGGAGAGGGCCGGGGAGAGGGGCAGGCCTGGGAAGACAACCCAGACCTGGAGCTTCCGTCCGGGGCGGAGGGCGGCGGGGACCAGGCCTTCATGGAGCTCCTCCGCTCCATGTGGAACGAAGACGAGGAGGATGACGACGAAGGGGGGGGTGGAGACAGAGGAGAGATGGTGACGGAGGAGGAGCACAGAGGGGGGCGCGTGACTCTGGAGGACGGCGAGACGCGCGGCGAAGAAGAAGAAGAAGAAAGGGTGAACGAGGAGGAGATGGAGGAGATCTACGAGTTTGCCGCCACGCAGAGAAAGAGGGAGGAGGCGAAGGAGAGCACAGGAGAAGAGGGGGGGGCAGAGGAAGAGAGAGAGGAGGCGGGAAGGAACGCAGGAACAACAAAGGACAAGGAGAAAGCAGCCCGACCGAACGTTTCGGGAACGGAGAATATCTCATCCGCGGTGCCAGATCCCGACCCCGAAGACCTCGACAGGAGCTACAGCCGCCTCTTCTCCGACTCCTGGGGGGTCTACGAAGACGACGACCCCCCTCCTCAGCCCCCGAGGTCCCAACCCCCTTGGTGCCCCCCTCATTGCTCCTCCCCCTCTCCCAGAGCCCCACCCTCCGTCTACCAGCCTCCCCGGCCCAGAGCCGGACGCAGGCAGACAGAGACTCCCTGTCTCCAATCCTCCGTGAGCGAGGTCATAGACCTGTCCGTCAGTCCTCCGGCCGGCTGGCCCTGCATGCCCGGGCTGTCCCCAGGGGAGATGAGCCCTGCTGGGGCGAGGAGAGGCCCCTCTGAGGGGGTGGGAGCTGGAGAGGTCGCAGAAGAAGAAAGAGGAGGAGGGCCAGATCATGTGGCTGTATCCCAGGAGAGGGTTGGTTCTGGTGAAGAGAGGCTGTCTCCGCAGAGAACGGCGCAGGGCCCTCGCAGTGCAGGCCTGCCTCGCTCGCCCCGTCCTCCTCCTCCCAGAGCCAGCAGAGAACCAGAGTTGATAGTTCTGTCTGACTCGAGTGAGGAGACGGAGGTCGACCCCCCCCAGGTGATCCCCCCCAGCCCTCCTCCTCCTCCTCACCCCACCCAGAGTCCTCCTCACCCCACCCAGAGTCCTCCTCACCCCACCCAGAGTCCTCCTCACCCCACCCAGAGTCCTCCTCACCCCACCCAGAGTCCTCCTCACCCCACCCAGAGTCCTCCTCACCCCACCCAGAGTCCTCCTCACCCCACCCAGAGTCCTCCTCACCCCACCCAGAGTCCTCCTCACCCCACCCAGAGTCCTCCTCACCCCACCCAGAGTCCTCCTCACCCCACCCAGAGTCCTCCTCACCCCACCCAGAGTCCTCCTCACCCCACCCAGAGTCCTCCTCACCCCACCCAGAGTCCTCCTCACCCCACCCAGAGTCCTCCTCACCCCACCCAGAGCCAGCAGGACTTCACCCAGATCAGACCCAGAGCGGAACCCAAGAGCCCCGGTTTGGACGGAAAGGTGAAAAGCGCTTGCGTGCGTGGCCCCAGCGTGTCGTCACCCCCTGACGGGCGTCTGGACGGGCCTGGTCCTGATCCTGTGGACCAGAGCCCCATGATGGACTTCTCTCCAGAGGTGTCCTGGCTGATCCCGGCCACTCCTCTCCAGCCCAGGTCGAGCTCCATCTCCACCCAGACCCAGAGCAGCATGCGTCGCACTCGACTCTTCCCCAAAACCCGCTCATCTTCATCCTCATCATCATCTTCCAGGAGCAGTAACCTCCAGACCTCCATCGACCCGCCCCAAGCCTCCACGCGCCCTGCCCAGACAGAAGGCCTCATCTCCAGGGTGCCGTCCCAGGAATCTGCCCCCCAAGTTCCCAGCCTGGCTCTTGACCTCTCACCTAAGAGACGCAGCGCGGGCAGTCGGGACACAGCGGACGACTCCTCCCAAGTATCTGCGGCCCCCTCCTCCCACCCCGGGCGGTCTGTTCCCCCCAGCCTGACCCCCTCTCTTCCCCCACCAGAGCCCTCCACCAAGGCAACCCCTCTCCACAGCCTCCCCCAGCCTCACAGCAGCACTCCCCTGCACCCGGATCCACTCGAGCCCCCTGCTCTCTCGGCCTCCCCTCTACTCTGTGGGGGCGGCGAGAGACATGCAGGGTGGCGACGAGGGGGGGCGCACACCCAGAGCCCTGAGAGGACGGGGCTGGGGCCCCTGCGCCTCTCCCTGTCCGACTCCCCCTCCTCCCCCCGTATGGGGTCTCCCAGCAGGGGCCCCGACCAACGCAGACCCCCCGCTGAGTCGGGCGATGCTAGCAGTTCGGGGAGGAGAAGGATGGAAACGGAGGGAGGGAAGGAGACGAGGACGAGACACGCCGAAGGGGAAAGGAGAGAGGAGGAGAGGAGGTTAACCAGCCGTGGAGGAGAGGAGGAGAGGAGGTTAACCAGCCGTGGAGGAGAGGAGGAGAGGAGGTTAACCAGCCGTGGAGGAGAGGAGGAGAGGAGGTTAACCAGCCGTGGAGGAGAGGAGGAGAGGAGGTTAACCAGCCGTGGCGGAGAGGAGGAGGAGGAGGAAGGGATGGAGGTGGAAGAGAAGGAGGTGTCTGGGCGCTGCAGCTTCCATCAAAGCTTCATGGCGATGGACGAGCCCCCAATGGCGTTCGACGACTCGTGGGGGCTGAACGCCGGGGAGGGGCAGAGGGAACAGGAGGTGTTTTTCAGCCTGAGAATGGACAGCACGGGAGCCCAGTCCTCCATCACCCCTCCTCCTCCATCACCCCAAATGATCCCTCCGTCCCCCTCTCCCTCTCCTCCGCCCATGACTCACGTCCACCCAGCCTCCCCCGCCCCTTCTACCTCAAGCACCGCCCGCACCCTTGCCATCCGTCCTTCCGCCTCCTCCTGTTCGCCTCCACCCTCCTCTTCTCCTCCACCCTCCGCCCACGCCGGCCCCCAGGGCGAACCCGAGCGAGGAGCCAGCCTCCTGGGCTCCAAGATCTGGTCTGACTGGGAGGAGGAGGAGGCTGTCCCTCTCTCCCAGAGGGTCAGCACTGTCGCCCCGGCTCAGAGAGTGGACCAGCTCAAAACCCCAGGTGAACACCGAACCTTTGACAAGCTGAAAAAAAAAAAAGAAAAAGGTGTTTGTGTAAAAGCAGATTTTTTTTTCTGTCACAGCGAAAATCTTCTTCTGGTGGGATTTTTTTTTTTTTTTTTTTACAAACTGTGTGTCAATGTTATGACAAATATTGTACTAATGTTGCATGTTAATGTGACCTCTGACCTCAGTGGCGTCCCGTAGGAGAGGCCAGCTCCCCCTGGTCGCCATCACCCCGCTGCCCAGCTACTCTGACATGGACACTCCTGACCTCAAGAACAAGCTCAACAGGTCTGACATCATCATGTATCTATCTCTGTTAGCCTATACCTCTCCCCCCTTCCCTCTCTACCTCTCCCTCTCTCCCCCCTTCCCTCTCTACCTCTCCCTCTCTCCCCCCTTCCCTCTCTACCTCTCTACCTCCCTCCACCCTCTCTACCTCTCTCTCTCTACCTCCCTCCACCCTCCCTCTCCCTATAGGTCTGGTGCAAGTCTCACTTTCACATTATTTCACCTTACTCTCTCCTTCCCTCCCCCCTTCTCTCTCTCTCTCCTTCCCTCCCCCCTTCTCTCTCTCTCTCCTTCTCTCTCTCTCCTTCCCTCCCCCCTTCTCTCTCTCTCCTTCTCTCTCTCTCTCCTTCCCTCCCCCCTTCTCTCTCTCTCCTTCCCTCCCCCCTTCTCTCTCTCTCCTTCTCTCTCTCTCTCCTTCCCTCCCCCCTTCTCTCTCTCTCTCCTTCCCTCCCCCCTTCTCTCTCTCTCTCCTTCCCTCCCCCCTTCTCTCTCTCTCTTTCCCTCCCCCCTTCTCTCTCTCTCTTCTTCTCTGCTCCAAGGTTTGGGGTGCGTCCCCTCCCCAAGCGCCAGATGATCCTAAAGCTGAAGGAGATCCACCAGTACACCCATCAGGTGGTCAGCTCCGAGTCCGACGACGAGGCTCCTTCTCTGGGCAGGGCCCCTCAGGCGAGGCCCCAGCCTAGTTCCACGGCCTCCAGAAGGCCAGCGTCCTCGGGGGGGTTTAAGCAGCCTGGGGCGCCCCCCGCTGCCTCTCCTGTGAAGCAGGGCAGGAGGGAGGAACAGGAGGCTCTCTCTGCATCGCAAGGCTCCTCCACATCCTCCACTGCTGCCAGTGAAGACTCAGAGAGGTGAGAGAAGGGGAAGACACCATGTGTTCTGTATGGTATTTCTCAGTTACAAAGTAACCATTTTCTTTTTCTTCTTCTACACCTTCTTTCTTGTTTGTGCCTCTCCTCTTCCGTCCCTCCTCCAGGTCAAATCCAGAGCTGTTCCCTCTCTCTGACGACGGCGGCTCCGACGGCGACATCACTCCCTCGCAGGCCTCCTCCCTCCTCCAGGACCGGCTCCAGGCGGCGCGCCGCTTTATCCTGTCCGACCCGGAGCTGTACGGCCGGGTCCTGCAGTACCAGCCGCTGGGCCTGGCCCTGCTCCAGGCCCGCCTCAAGGAGGCCGGCATCACGCTGGGCACTGCCAAGCTCATGGACTTCCTGGACGCCAACTGCATCACCTTCACCACCGCCAAGCCGGGCCAGGGCAGCAGGCAGCGGAGACGAGGAGGAGGGGGGGGGGTGGGGAGAGGAAGAGGAGGGAGGAGAAAGAAAGGCGCTACGCCCACAGTGATGGAGTGATGAGGGCAGAGGGGGTCTGGCTGCATGAACTGGTGAACGTGTAGGTGACGAGAAAGAGACTGAATACAAAAGGCGCGGTGGGAAAGATTGTATTAAGCTGCTGTTTGGTACATCTGTGTTAATTTAAAATGTTTGCATTCACTGCGTTGATGGAATTCTGAAATTAAATGATTTGTTAATGAGTACCTTGACCTTGGGAAGGGTGATGTTGGAGTTGTGTATCTTAACAGATGTTTCACATTCATATTCAACAACCTAATTGGAGCCAAGGCCAACAATAAAGGAGAAAACTGTCGCTAAATATAAAAGATCAATGCCCATTTTTAGGAATAATTCCACGCATACACCTGTTGGATTTTTTTTTTACTGTTTTTTTTTTTACCTTGTCATTTTGTCAACTTTTTTTTATCCAAAGACCAGCCTAGAAATACAGACTTGTTCATCTGAAAACACACACACCATCATCATCATGTCACAGGTGGGAGGGGCTTGGAGAGAAACACACTCAGAAGACCAATCACTGATCATCTTTCCATCTTCTGATTGGCAGAGAGAGATCCTCATTGGTGGAACATGTCTTAGGGGGGTCAAGAGTTCAGAGCAGGCCATTTTTAGGGTCGGGTGGGGCAGTTTAGTGTGTTGCACAGCTGCACCACACAACGCCGCAGCAGGAAGCACATTGGGGAAAAACGCAATCACAACAGATGCTTAAGACTCCACAGGCGACCCTGTGTGACGCTTCCCGATGTAGCGTCCTGTCCACCCAACTGCACGCTCCTCATCTTTTCCTTTCCAGCCTCCCGCCGACAGCTGCCGACCTTTGACCTCCACCCCCGTCTGCTTCCCTCCGGCGCCTGAACCCGGGCTTGCCGCGTCACGACAGGTTGGCGATGTTGGCGAGAAATCTCTGAGCCCACCACTCCTCCAGATCTATGGGCACAAAGTCTGGGTGTGAAGAGAGAGGAAAAGGAGGGGGGAGGAGTCAAGGGAAGGAGACATGAGAAGGAGGGAAGGAGATGAAAAAGGAGCAGGAGGGAGGGAGGGGTTATAGGGCATCTTCCAGAATGCAAAGAACATTTCATGACTTAACATGAAATGTATATGGACAGAACATTTCATTAGTTTAATCTCTCACCATCATGAATTCATATCTGGTTACTTAATAAATGACAACGACCTACCTTTTACGAAACAAAAAAACCTGATAGGCTCCACAAAATGTTATCTAGAAGTTACATAGTCCATGAACTGGACAGGACCGGTTTGGGTGAGACTGGACATGTTTTAGCTCTGCTAAGTTTATCTAAGGGGAGAGGACTTGGTAGTTAAAAGACCAAGACAGAGTTAAATATTAAAGCTGCCTCTCATCTGTTCTCTTGTATCTGGGCACAAGATAAGCTGGAATATTGTGTACTAGTTTATCAGGACTACCTCAAATAGGAAGAGCTGACCCTAGGACCCACTTACCACATACACCAGGTGAATGAAATGAGAAAAAATAAAGATGGCGTCTCTATCGTCAAGATCATCCCACCGTTTTAAAATGCACACCAATATAGCTGACGGGTGAGAGGTGCATGCTGGGTGTGTACTCACTCTTCATCCCAGGACTGGGGGCCTTCTCCCTGTACTGGACTGGGACAGGGCCGTGGCCATGGCGACCGGTAAGCTCCTCCCCCTCTGCAGCTCCGCCTTCAAGCCTCTGCTCTACTTCCTGCCACGCTGCGGAAAGGAGAGAAGCTGATTGGTCAGAACATATTCCCACACGAACGTATGCATGTATATACACTCTGTACAGCAATGTCATTGCATTTAGCAGACACTTGTCCAAAGCGGCAGATTTGAACCTGCACTTCTTGATCTGCAGTCAACTGCTCTTCCACTGAGCCATACCTATCCACCCATCCAAAAAGGTATACATTTGTAAACACTTCATATAGCTATGGATGTAGCCTACATGTTGTCTAGTTGCAAACAGAAGAGAAGCCAGTATCATTGTAATCTTTAGAAATACGGGTAATGTCCCCACGGTGTTGGCATAGCAACATAATATTGGGGAAACCTTCCCCTGCTGTTGAAATAACCTTGTAGCCGTGGAGAGAAGGGGACACATCCCACAGCGTCCTTGCTGTTGCCGTGAGCGACCCTTCTGAAGGGTTGCATCAGCTATGGGGGGAGGGGGGGCGGGAGGTTACACACCCAGATAAGACCACCGTGTTTCTGTGTTTCAGTTACTAGCACACTACTTTTCTCCCTCTCTCTCCCTCCCGCACACTAAGTTCAAGCCTGGACTTTATACTGTGCGGCACTCTGGGAGAAAGAGTTTAGGATTAAAATGTCTCGAGTCTGCCAAGTCTTGAGAATTGAAGAGAGAATGTGCATAGAAAGGGAGTCTTTGAACACAGTGATTCATTCCCAGACGTGAAGTGTTGGTTTGTGGCTTCTTGAACTCGACGAACTGCGAGTCAGACTAAACAAGGGTTGCCGTGGCGATTGAGAGTATCACATTTACATTACATTTACATTTAGTCATTTAGCAGACGCTCTTATCCAGAGCGACTTACAGTAAGTACAGGGACATTCCCCCCGAAGCAAGTGGGGTGAAGTGCCTTGCCCAAGGACACAACGTCATTTGGCACAGCCGGGAATCGAACTGGCAACCTTCAGATTACGAGCCCGATAGAGATACATGATCTGGGAGAGATAGAGACCCAAAAAATACATCAATATAGGACTGTAACCCGGGTCCAGTGCTTCTCACCTTCGTAAACAAAGCGGACATTCTCCTCGTGTACAGCGGTGAAGCCTTCAGCCGGGCTCTCTACTTTGGGTGTGGAGGCTGTGTGGTATCTCTTCCCGTTGAGACGGTTGAAAACTATCTTGGGGGCCGGAGAACTGGAGACCACATTGATAGAGAAATAGAGGAAGATTCAAACAACAGAATAGTACATAAACCGCTGTTTAATTTATGACAGGATGGAGTTATGGCAGGGACAGAAGTCTGGTATCTCCTCACTCAGACCTTAATTAATCTATGATCAAGAGTAAGGCATTTTTCTT
The DNA here is from genome assembly GCF_038355195.1 of Osmerus mordax. Taxonomy (NCBI): domain Eukaryota; kingdom Metazoa; phylum Chordata; class Actinopteri; order Osmeriformes; family Osmeridae; genus Osmerus; species Osmerus mordax. The sequence goes on along the minus strand of NC_090070.1, from coordinate 11,294,163 downwards.
TGTTTACGTAGAAAACTGTAATATATATTGGTGAATCAGGTGCAGACAAACCCAGTCTAGGTCTTTCAAATTTGCATTCTGTCGACACAAATACAGCCTCATAAATTCACAGCTGATGTAGCTTTCAGCATGCTTATTGCTACCGATTGAGCCCGAGTTTAACTTAATGTACGATTTTGTGTTCTGGACGCTGGCTCAGCACAACATGGTAGGCTCGATTACGACTGTGGGCAGCTACCGTGGGAATGTAGGGATTGGTGGGTCTTCTCCGGACCCCTTCCTTACACAACCGTGTTGCCATGGGGACGTTGACTGGGATTACAAAAGCTAAACCATCGAGCCCAACCAAACAACGAAATATGTCTTCTATGTTTAGAATACAAGCAAAAATAGAGCAAAGTCCATTCATGTACAGACGTATCAAACACGATTACGAGAATGGGTTAGACAGGCGGAGTTTGGGTCATGTAGGCTACCGTCTAGCTTGCTTACTCAATTCCACATTGCTTGCCAGCAGTGTGCTAATAAACTCGCGCAATAGCTGCCCGTGTCCTTCAATGAGTGTAGACGTTTTTCTGCATGGCAGCTTAAACTGGGCTCGATTTAAACCTTGCATATTGTGACCCTCGAACTCAAATCTCCTACAAGACACACGCTGTTGTTTTTAGACTCGTACAGTTGAATAGTAATCTGCACGGGTAGCATGCGCGGCTAAAAAGACAGGCGGCCAGCTAACCTTGCAAGGTCATAGACATATATGAACCAATAGACCGGTAGAAAGAAAACACATCACGACACTGGCTGATTCGATACAATGTACCGAACTCCTCTGCGTGTTGTTGCTACAGTTTAAATACACGTCCAGTCAAAACGTTTTGCGTGAGTCGTGACGTGTAATGATCCCACTTATTTACAAGCACGTGCATTAAAATGTTCCATGGTTGCGCTTCGTATGAACTGAATTTCGTGGGCTACTCACTCTGATGTAAGCCAAGTGGTCGGTCTGAGCTTCAACTCGTTAGTTTTACTCTCGAGCTGCTGCGTAGGTCCTAAACAGTGAGAGAGGTCATAGTTGCATTACATGCATTTTAAAGTGCCAATGTTATTTAGACATGCCAATATCACATCGGGCTCCTTTCATCCAAAGGAAGCTCATCTGTGCACTGACCAGTCAATATCACGGTTAATGCGCACTGATTGTCAATTGATATTTTGACACTGCCCTTGTGGCTTTATTTTCCAAACAACCGGTCAATTTCACTCACCTGTCCTCCGTTGAGTAACAAGTTTACTGGGACCTCTAGTAATAGTGTACATCATGTGAACGCCAGTTCCCAAAGAACTTCAGTGTAGCTTCGGCAAAATGGTGTGTCGTGTGATGCAATGTGGCGACTGAAAACTCTGGCTCGAAACGAGTATATTCCACCCTGTAGAAAGCCCCGTTTACGGTACAGTCCTCTTGACGCAGCCACGGTGGAAACACTACAGCGGCGTGTTTTTCCAAGTCAGCTGGTCGTGCGTCTGTCCGTCTCCGGTCTCGGTGCCGCTAAGTGCGCTTTACTGCCCTCGCCTCGGCTCCGAAAACATGTTTGGGTTGAAGCGCCGTCTGCCGTTCTTTCAATGGTAGCCAAGGGTCAACCAAGGTGAATCGCAACACTTCTTTGATATTGAGAGGAAAAAAATCTCCTTTCCAACAAATTCTTTCATCTAAGGATATTATAGCCCGTAGTTGGATTTCACATCATAAAAAGGGGAGGGGGTTTGTTGCCTACAGTACAAGTGTAAATGACACCGATCATCATCAAAGAGCACCTCACATGACGTCACTTCACGCCCCCTATTCCTATGGGAGGGGCGCCCTTCAGAATACTACCACTGACCTTTCACCTATAAACCGAACACGTGGAGTGAAAGGCTTAGTCATTATGAATGAAACTTCTGTTTTTTTCCATTTCGATATAGATTAGGCCTAAATGCAAAACAGTTTACATCCTTCATGAAAAAAAACCACAAACAGCATTATCATGAAAACACGACCGTATTTCAATCACCATGTGTAAACGGAGGAGGGGGGCAGCTATTGCATAAAATAAGCGCGCGGTTCTAGGCCTGTATGTGGCAAGGTTACATAGCATTCAGGCTATACATAACACTGACAGTGCGCGGCATGTTTGGCAACCGTAGATCGACGGTGGCAAGGAGGCGGATCAGACAAGCTTAACGAGGAGGCGGGCACGAGGAGGCGGGCGCTAACCTTCTGCGTTATCTGGGTCAGCGGACGGTAAACAGGTAATGGTGTAAGTAGGTCAGAAACGAGAGGATATCCAATTTTTTTTTTTTTTATTCGGGTTTTTTTGTCGCTTTGAATCATTTACTCCACAGACACATTATTGATTCCGTAGATAAGAGATCAGAAAAGACTAATGCACAAAGCATTTTAAACATTAGAAGTTCTTCAACAGTGTGTGTGTGTATACCAGTCCATAATCAGTAGTGGGGGTCACAGTCCTCCAGTAAACTATCAGTGATGTAGCTGACTTGAAGCTGTTCCTGGTAGTATTGCTTCTCCACGTCTGTGTTGACAGTCCAGGCCACCACCTCCACTCCTCTCTGGGCCCAGTACTGCACATAGTCCCTGAGGGACAGGAGACAAAGGGATCAGAGGAGGAAACGTCAGTAGAGGTTTAAGCCACCTCCTCTCTGGACCTAGAACTGCATAGTCCCGAGACCAAGGACACAGAAAAACGGTTTATGTAACAAAAGCAAGGTGACATTAGACATTTACACAGAAGAAATCTGCATACTAGTCTCTCTCTTTATAACAAGCACCACATTGGTGCCAAGATGGCCGACTAGTTTCCTTTGAACCTTTGTAAACCTAGATACTTTCAGAGAAACTTACGGGGAAACAAAGTTCTTCTGCACCAGGAAGGCGGAGACTCCACATAGCTTCCACAGCAGGTGGTGATGGGCCCAGTCCAGAAGCACGTCCAATAGCTGGGTCCAATGGTGTTTCCATAGTGATGAGAACCGTGGCTTGCCATCGCCGAGTTGAGACAGGCTCCAGGGTCTGTGGGTCAAAGCTGTGACCACTTCCGGGTCAGCCTGCCTCATCTGGGGGTCGAAACATGAGGGTTAAGGGGCGAGAGACCATGGAGAGAATGAGAAAGAGAGGTAGAGGTATTAAGAGAGATGAGCATGGCAGGTGGGAGAGTGAGAGAGAAAGGGAAAGAAACGGGGAGCGAGATAAAAAAAAGAGTCGGCCCATTAAAACAGAGCTAGAAGCTAGGCTACTTCATAACCCCTCCCACTTTCCCCTTGGCAGGCCCTTTACTTCCCCCCTCACCCTGTAGATGACTTTGGGCTCGAAGGAGCAGACAATGCTGGTGTTGTAGAGGACTGGATGTTTCTGATACATCTCCTTCAGAGCAGCAGCCGACTGGCAAGGGGGAAGACAGAACATTGTACAGGGACATTTTACTGTGTGTGTGCGTGTGTGTGCGTGTGTGTGTGTTTGGGGAGGGGAGGGGGTAACATGCAGGTACATTCTACAATTGTTTGTGTGGGTTTTTGTTTTGTTTTTACTTGTGAATTTATGTGTGTGTGTGTTTGTGCGTGTCCAGCTGGTGTGCCTGTTGCAGCTGTGCATCAACACAAGCCCTGCTTTGATGCCTGACCTCAAGAGGACCAGTGTCTGAAAGACCAACAAGCACAGCATGCATCTTCATTCCTCCTATTTAGACTGTACTATGTGTGCATTTCACCGCACACAGGAAACAAGAGGACAACGATAGTGCAAACTACAGCAGGAACCGTTCTAGATTCTCTGACAGAAGCATTAACGGACAAACCAAAAGATCCAAACTTCCTCATTTTGAACAACGAACAGTGTGATTGGCTGTACCTTTTCGGGGTGACCTTTGACATCAAAGTAGATGGTCAGCTGGAGTTTGATGCATTCCAGCACGGCCTCATGCAGAGTAGGGATCATCTCTCCAGCAAACCTGTCACTGAGGGTTTACAAAAAACAACAACATCAATATTTAGCCTCAAAGAACCACCCTGGGTCACTCTCAAGTAAAAAAATAGCGATGGTCCATGCCATGGACTACAGTCTCCAACGATCTGTATACCATGCGTTTCTCCCTGCAAGACCACCCCTCTCCCCCTCTCTCTCTCATGAACAACTTTACTCGGTTTATCTGTGGGTCTCTCTCGCACCTGAGTCTGTGCTTTGTGGAGGCGTCCAGCTTCCTCAGTTCAGAGAAGGTCAGCTGGTTGAGGGGCCCTTGTCCATTGGTGGTCCGCAGCACCGTGTCATCGTGCATAAGAATGGGAATTCCGTCGGCTGAAAACTCCAGGTCCAACTCGACCCCAGTGGCCCCATTCTTACCTGCCTGTGTTGGGATCATGATAATTTCCGGGATCAGACATGCGGTTCGGGGGTGAAATGTAATGAAGCACCCTCGGCATTGAATTCACACGCGTAGATTCTGCCCTCTCTTTTATAGCTAGGTGTCATGCATGATGAGCTGAGTGTTTAAATATCACACTGGCTATAAAAGAAACAGTATTTAATGTGTTGTCAATGTGTTCATTGCTCTATAATCACCTCGCGAATGGCAGCAATAGTGTTCTCAGGAGCCTCATGTCCACCACCCCGGTGAGCGACCACCGACACCCCGCTGGACCCAACTGTCCCCCTGGCGGGCCGCAGCACCTGCCTTGTACGGCTAGACGGGACTTGAGGAAACCGGAACATCAGCAGAAAGACGTAGAGTGAGGCGGTGAGGACAGAGGACCATAGCGGACTCCTGGTACTAAGCAGAGCCACCACGAAAACAACCGAGAATAGCGTTACTTCATCTCCAAGCTGCAGCATTTTTTCTCCGTTTTCCAATTGCAAGTCAGTTCATCTGGCCGTTCGTACTCGCTGTATAACTACTTGTAGTTCATGAAAAACTTGAGAATGGAACCAAAGTAAGCAACTTCTAGCATTACGTTATTAATGGAAGCTTGCATTTTTCTCCGCAATTACTATTCCTCGAACGGGTTAATCAACTACCGTGTCGAAACAGATGATTCGATCAATGAATTCTTGTAAATAGGCGCCGCACAGTAACGTAATAATTACGTTGTAAAATAGCGAACACTGAAACGCTGCCCAGCTACCATGTTCACCTTACCCTGTCAACTCGACTGGCGAGTTCAGCTGGCGGAAGGACGTCATGTACCATGCACATTTAGTCATTTATTTTATTTTAGTCATTTATGCACGCGCCTAGCTGTGTCCACCAGGCTTATATTGATCAAATGTTGCAAAAAATTAATAATGTATATATATTATTATTATTATTATTATATTGTGTATTTACAAAATATAGAAAACTTGAAAAAAATAAGACTTCTGATATTATTTTTGAACTGTCAGTTCTTAACCACTTGAGGGCGTAATTTCCTAATAGTGCAAACCTTTTCCAGCAAGTACCACTTCCTGGGGTAGAAGGGCAACTTCGTGTGTCCATAACATGACCTAGCTGGCTTGCTAAATGAGCTTAACAAATGTCTATTACTTCGCTATTTTCATGTTTTCACCGGACAACGGCTGTCATGGTACGTTTTACTTTACGAATTATCTACGTTTTACAGTGTTTTCAATTTGAGATTAGTCATCTGCCAGTTAACTTGCTAACTTGCCGACTGAGAAAGGGAACTGTTTCTACAGTGGATTAATAGTTCACTGATCCCAGGGGTGTATTTGTGTGTAGGCTAAAACATGTTATTTTGCTAAACAAATATCTAACTCTAATGTAGGCGACGTCCTCTGTCCTTGTATCTCTCTGTGTCTCCCAGCATAGGTCAACGCTTCTTTTACGGCTGACCCACCAAGCTTTGGCCCACCGCAGAGGGCTATGTCTAGTAAGAAGATCATCCACTCGTCTTGTCCTCAACACACAACCCCACGCACCCAATCTACCGTGCGGTGGCCGCAACGCACCCTTCCTTCATCACCGCCCCCAGGGTCTCTCTTCACCGTCAGCCCACGTCCTCCTCGCAAAATGCTCAGACCTGTCGAGTCAAAATTACACCCTCATCTACTCACTACCTCACATCATGCTGCTCAGAGCGGTATCCAGACTCAAACTGCTCCAGACGGGCATCACAGTGGTCTTACTTCCCCCTGTCTACTACATGTATCTCCAAGGAGACGCGTCGGACCTCCTAGTCGTCTACAGCACCGGAATAGCGCTCTTTGCCGGTACAATGCTGTACACCGCGAGTCACTTCTTTCGACGCGTTGTGGGGATGATGTACGTGGATTCGGCGCAGACTACGCTTAGGGTATCTCACCTGACTTTTTGGGGCAAACGGACTGACGTTTACATGCCGGTGTCGGATGTGATGACCGTGGGAGATGCGGGGGATTCTATCGGTGAACCTATACTGAAACTGAAACGCTATAGTTGTGCTGATACGCTCTATTTTTCTACCCGCCTCGGACGAGTAGTAGACCGCCATACCTTTGAGAAAGTGTTTGGAACCCTTACTTGATACTGTAGGGTGTGTGAATACAATTCTGCACAAGCAATTATGTATATTAAAATTAAAATGAATAATTGTTGTGCTTTGTCAGTTAAATAATCAGTGGCAGATTTTCAGAATACCTATTATATTGGAGGAAAAAAAAGTTTATTTAAAACTATACAGCAACTTTATTTGACCTTAACAGGACACAGCAGGACACAACAATACAATCACTGTTAGTTTAGCAGTACAATACACAAGTCAGCTAGGATACTATACTCCTACAAAATGTAATAACCCACTGACAGGAAGAGAGACCTGTACATATTAACTTGTGCAGTTACAGTTTTGCCCAGGAAACAAATGAGTGCAATCGTGTCATATGAATTTGTTGAATAGCAGCCAGTGGCAAGCATCTCTGGATGATTGGCACAGATCAGTTACATGAATATTTACAGTTAACTGAAGCGTGTTTTGATTTGCTTCACACATTGCTGGCATTGGTCTGACCTGATCTGGTCTCATTGCTGCCAAGTGCACCTGAAGTAATTCACAGTGTCTGCCATCATCTGTGTAGACTGCAAACAACCAGACCGTCTCAACAACTGTTTGCGGGGCGTCACAGCCCCTTACTTTAGCTCAGCGATGGCGTCGTTGAAGATGTCCAGGAAGAGGTGGGCGTGGCGTTCCTTAAACACCAGCGCGGGGCGGAATCGGATCGAGCTGGTTCCACAGCCCCCCAACACCAACCCTGCAGAACCACAGGTCGACAGCGTCAGAACTCAACGAGAACCCCTTCGTGTGGGTGTAACATATAGAATAAGATATTATATATATGTGGTATTTGTCTATAGAGGTTTTGGAAGCTTCAACCACCTAGTGCGGGGGTGGCACAGTTTTAGGTATTAACTAAGGAGTTAGACAACCACAACTCGGTTACACATACACGAACGAACTCGCGTTCTTCCGAACGAGCGTCATGAATCCTCCCACTGTGTTGAGTAATGTTCAAGGACGGGTGGGTGTGTGTGTGGTCGTGCTACGGGGGTGTACCGGGTCAGAACATGGGGAGGTTGTGGTGGGACCTACCCTTGTTCCTGGCCTTTATCAAGAGGCTGTTGCGAGTGTCTTCATCCCTCACGTCGACAGCACAGAAGGTCCCTAACCCTCTGGCTCTGCTGAGGAGGTGAGGGTACTTGGCCTTGGCATGAGAAAGAGACAGCAAGGGAAGAGAGGGATCTCAAATATGTTATATTTTCTGATTCTGATTCAAATATGGGATTTTCTCGTAACATCCACATCATCACAAATGTGACCACGTCACAAGCGCCGGTGAGCACGTGCGCACACACACACACACACACACACGCAGACCTGCTTGCTCCCTTTCCACGCTTCACACTGCTCTGACCGAGCTGCTGACGTCACACACACACACACTTGTGCGGCTCACCTGGAGCTCGTAGAGGCCCTGCAGCATGACCCTGCCTGACCTCTGCACCTCCTCCATGAGGTTCTCCGTCCTGATGACCTTGATGACCTCGTTCAGGAACAGGTTCTTGGTGTGATCTCCGAGCCAGGTGTTGAAGATCCTGAACGGCTGAACAGGAGAACACAGGGAAGGGAACCTGAATCGCTACGGCAACAGAACTACAGGGTTTCCCCGTGGTTAGTATGTTGTGAGGAGAAAACTTCAGACTGATTCTATTTCCTGACCACACATGTACAGTTGCTACCTTGTCTGGTTGGAACTCGTCCTTGAGGAAGTAGCCTCCTGTCAACATCTTCTTGCTGAACGAGACTATATCAGCAGGGTCGTCCAATCCCCAGTGTTCGTGGGCCCAGAACTTCCCCGTGGACCCGCCCCCGGTCTGCACCTCATCCACTAGGAACGCACAACCATGCTGATGGACAGGTGACGTCACAGAGGAGTGAATTCATGGAATTTATGAATGAAAACAGCCAACCAAATGATAAGATGATTCAGCATAATACCGACATAAATACATGCAAAGTTTCCTTCCTTTACCTTCTTGGCAATCCCTCTTAACTTTCTGTAAAAGTCAAAAGAGGCGTGGTTATCCCCTCCCTCCGCCTGGATTGGCTCGATGACGACCCCTGCCACAGGTCGTCCCTTCAGGGCCCACTTCACTATCAGGTCCTCCGCCTGGACGTTCGGAAGGACAACAAAAATAAACATACAGGCTTGCAGATTAAACAGTAGTGAAAGGAGAGATTGTGATGGAGAGAGAAAAGGAAAGAGAGAGGGGGGGGGGGGAAGGAGAGAGAGAAAAAGAAAAGACAGAGTAAAAAGGAGAGAGAGAAAAGTAGAGAGAGAAAAGGAAAGACAGAGTAATTGGGAGAGAGAAAAGGAGGGAGGATGTAGACTAGCACAGAAGGAGTGCAGAGCGGCTCAGGAGGATCCAGAGAGCATCTCCTGTCGGCCTGACCTGCTCCAGGCAGCGAGCCTCCTCCTGGCTGTTCTCCCTCTGGTGCTCCTCCAGGGGGTACCTCAGCTGGGGGTACGGGGCGATGGGCCAGTCGAACGTCGGGACGTCCACCTTCTGGATGGCCTTGGTGTGGGTGGTCGCCAGGCAACCTGGGGAAGGAGAGGTGGATGGATGCAGAGAGAGATTGATACGTCGATTGAATGTGGGTAGAGTAAGTGAGTGAGTTTTCTGTGTGTAGGATTTGTTTATTAAGATCAATTCAGAATGAACTAATTTGCTATAAAACTAGAACGGTCTTACCCAGTGTTCTGCCATGGAAACCACCCATGAAGGACAGCAGAGTCAGATCGGGACAGCCAGGCCCCTTGAGGAAGACACACAACGCTCAACATATTCAACAACACTCTCCAACAACACAGGTATCTACTACTGGGTTGTGCAACATGCAGTTGTTCCAGTGTATTTAGACTGCACAGATGGATGAGGGTTCCAGTGTATTTAGACTGCACAGATGGATGAGGGTTCCAGTGTATTTAGACTGTACAGATGGATGAGGGTTCCAGTGTATTTAGACTGCACAGATGGATGAGGGTTCCAGTGTATTTAGACTGCACAGATGGATGAGGGTTCCAGTGTATTTAGACTGCACAGATGGATGAGGGTTCCAGTGTATTTAGACTGTACAGATGGATGAGGGTTCCAGTGTATTTAGACTGCATAGATGGATGAGGGTTCCAGTGTATTTAGACTGCATAGATGGATGAGGGTTCCAGTGTATTTAGACTGCACAGATGGATGAGGGTTCCAGTGTATTTAGACTGCACAGATGGATGAGGGTTCCAGTGAGGGACCCAGTGTTTGGGGTTGAGGTTTGTGGTCGAGTAGCGTGACCTCACCTGGTTGATCACACTGGTTCTCTCCTCCTCTTGGCTGGGAATATTGTGTCCTCTCTGCTTGTTCTGGAGGTAAACACAACACAGCAACACAGGATAGCAACACAATTCAGTGTATTTAAACACAGCTATCTGACGCTTATGTTTAGACTCCGAAGGAGAATCATGTAATATGCTTCTGTACGTCCATCTAGGGACAGACTTAACCCTTGTGCTGCCTTCGGGTCACATGACCCAAAGGTTCATAACGAACCATCGTTGTGTTTACCCAATTATACCCAATACAAAAACAAATAAAAATAATTTTATTTTAACCTTTGCAATGTGGGGGGTCTGAGACAGCCCGACGGTTAAAAGAACATTTTTGTATGTGGTAAATTTGTCGCAATACGACGGTGGGTCAGAATGACGGGTCAGAATGACCCGAAGATAACACAAGACTTAAGAGAATAACGACACCAAAATTCAATGAACTGTATCGATCATGGAGAACCTTCTAAAAGGCCGTTAAATGGTGTCTGTACTGGTGTGTTTGACACAGCACACTGTGAGGGCTGTCGCCATGGCGCTCACCCTGTACCAGATGAAGATGGCCTTGTAGGCGTTCTCATTGGAGCAGGAGCCACAAGCCATGGTCTGCACTCGACCCAGGCCCCTGGGCGCCACCTGGTGGTCACACAGGGGAAACACCCCGATCGCGGCGTCAAATGGCATCCATCGTTATCCAGCCCCTATCTAATTCACACTATGATATTTGTGTGACTTATATGAGGTATGTAAAGGTGCATTCAACACATTTTACTAACAACATCAATGATGGAAGCGATGCACCCTCACACCATCAGTCATAATGTAGGTGAGAATGGGTCATAGGTCATAGGTCACAGGTCATACTTACCGACATCAGACCTCCTAGAAGCTTCTCTGGGTACTTCCCAGGGGGCAGCATTCCCAGGGCTGGTCTGTTGATGAACGCACCCTGACGAACACATAAGATAATCACATCCTGTTAGTAAAGTGTGCAGTGGCATTCAGATCTGTGCAGTCAACTGTATCAAAACAAGTAGAGGCTTTTATAGTTCACCAGATTCATGGGGTCTGTCATGATTTTCGTCAGAGCTGGGTGATTGTATCCTGTGAGGAAAGGAAAACAGTTTTTAAAACCATTTGGGATTTCGGAACACAAGTTAAACACAGTTTAAAAATCAACTGAATTTTCCGTTTAGAACGGAACGCCGTAGCTGTGCATCACTATGTTCTAATCCTCGGAGCAGGGTGACTTGGTGTGTTCAGTCACCTATGGGGATGGAGGCGATCTGGGTGTAAACGTCCAGCATGCGGTTCCCATCCACGTCCACCAGGTAGTTCCCTCTGCTCTCATCGTAGTCACAGAAGAAGTTCACCTGCAGCACGTTCTGAGGCCAGAGGGAACGGAAGAATGTGTCACGCGTGCAGGAACCGACGTTCTCCGGGAGAACTAGGCTATTTATAGAGCCGTTAAGATAAGATGGACTTTGGTTGAATCATGGATTGTGTGAATATTATGTAAAAAAAAGAAATATATTACACGAGTGGTGTAAGAGTGGGTGTCAACCTGCACCCACCTCTCATATGCTAAAATCTGGAGTTGCTCAACAGGGTCTCAACTTGATGGCTCTCACACTTCATTGTGTAACTTACTGTAGCATTGCTAGTCATATGTTGATAAGTAAGGGTCAAGATTTTGTCTGATTGGTTGTTCTTGTGTATAAAGGGAATTGTGAAGCCTTGTTCTGTGGATTCTTGATCTCCTGAGACTTTCTCCTCAGCTCTGGCTTGTCCTTGTACTCATATTTGCTCACCTCTTGCTGTCTCTCTGATTTACAATGATCATGGTAGTGTAGGTAAGAGTTAACCTTCATTTTGTAACATGTTTGCCTTTTAAATGATTTCATTCATTTGCAATGTTATTTTTTAAATGTCCCAAGAATTTCCATGCCCAGTCTGACCTTGTGTTGTTCTGTGTACCTGACAATAAAAAACTTGAACTTGAACTGTATATTTCATTTTAACCTTACTTTGACATGTCTTGCTATGATTTAACCCACAGAGTCAAATAACTGTAATTCTATTTGTATGGGCATTATTTGGTTAATACACTGTTCAGTTTCCCTATCTTGCTATAAACCATAGGGGAATTAGTTTTGGTTGTTTGGCCAATATTTAACCCCCTACAGTGGCACCCAAAATATAAACTCACCTGAACAACCTCCAGCTGTTTTGACAAACTCTGTGGACAAAGGAGAAAGTATTTGATAACTTTATAAAATGTGGAAGGAAGTTGTTTGTAGGTCAAGTACATATAAGCAGTCAGAACATCCTGGTAATACTGTTTTGTGGTCACAAAGGTCACTGGTCTAGGGCTGTGTAGCCGCGAAGGTTAGATTTACTCCTGACTCCATGAAACCCCATTCCTATGGACTTCACAGGTAAAGTATACACAGTATATACCATTTTCATACAGTGAGATTTTGTCAATTTAGTCAACACGGACACTCACCTTCGATATGGGACCTGGAACCTCAGTCTTCATACAAGGACCAGTGTATTCAACATCCTCCATCACCCTGGCCACAGCTTCGCTGGCCTGTCGGCATCCTGAACAGAAAGGAAACGAGTTTGTAGTACCGGGGTTTACAGTGCTAACCCAGACAGCACTAAGAGAGACATGTCAGCGCTGTGTGGATAGGGTAAACATGTGTGTGTGTTATCAAAGTAATAACTAAAAGTCAAATATCAAATAACACAGGTCTGAACAAACTACTCCTTAAAATGTTATGTCAGTTTTGAGATGACACCGAGTTCATCAGTGAAGGGGAGTGTTAGGGGAGGGGGTGGTTATCTTGAATTTCTGTTACTTATTCTGAGAGTAGATCTTAGTAAACAACAGTGGTAAAACCTTAGTCTTCAGAAAAATTGGATACAGCCTGTCAAAACCAGTCAGTACCAGACTACCTACCATCTGTCCTTCAAGTTCACCTTTGCACCCATTCTTCCTCTCCTCCTCCCTCTTTCTCTATCCCCCCCTCCCTCTCTCTCCATCTCCTATTCATTGAGTAAATATACAACTTTTTGTTGACATATTTGTGGAGTGATGAACTGGGAAAGTACTCATAGAGCCCATACCAGTTGGCACTTACAAATAAATATGCAGAAAAATAACTTTGAAGCGAGATTTCTCTTTCACTATCATTCTTTCTCTCCATCTCTCACCTGATGCAGACAGGAGCAGGCTGGGTCTCAAAGAGGAAGACAGACACCCTCTCAGGAGACAGGCGGCCATGCTGCAACTGGACACGGAGACAGAGGAAGACAGAGAGAGGGAGAAGGAGGGAAGTTTGTGTAAGAGAGAGAGGACATTAAGGCAGATTGCACCCAGAAATCATGTAAGTTCTGTTCAAATTGATTGCAGATGAGGGCAGTTCTATCCCATTTGAAACATTACATTTAGTCATTTAGCAGACGCTCTTATCCAGAGCGACTTACAGTAAGTACAGGGACATTCCCCCGAGGCAAGCAGGGTGAAGTGCCTTGCCCAAGGACACAATAGAATAGAGAATCGAACTGGCAACCTTCTGATTACTAGCCCGATTCCCTAACCACTCAGCCATCTGACTCCCTGAAACCTGAACTTACATCCAGTAATCATCAATCATGATTATTTAGGCTTGCACTCTGAGCTCACAGAAGAATCACTTACTGTAGGTAGATGAGAGAATTGAAGAGTATTCAATATCACCTGAGATGGTTCACACAAACACACACACACACAGATCCACCTCCACCAACTACCTGCCTTACTTTATACTAACACGACAACCAATAAGGGAAGCCGAAGTAATCAACCATTTCCATCCCACCTCCCACTACTTACTATTGCTGAGTTCAGATTCTCCTCACGTGTTGTCCCCCCTGCTGGGTGTACAGATTACTCTTTAGTAATGCTGATTAATAACAAAGTATTAGTATAGTCGATTTTAGGGGGCACCACTTTGATATGACCTTATGGATAAAAATCTAACATGCAATATTCTGAAGGGAGGAATTATTTTTGTAGGAGTAGAGGACATTGTAAAAACGATTGGACCTAAGAAAGTTAACGTTAAAGTATTGAATATTGTATATTATTTGTATATTAGGAGGTTTACTATATTTTTGCGTATCATAGATGTAATCTATGTTCTGTGTACTTTTATGTTATGCCAGGTTGCTTTGCATTGTCTTGTTCTAAGAATTTTCAGTGCCCAGTCTGACTGTGTTGTTCTGTGCATCTGACAATAAAAGACTTGAACTTGAACTAAAGGGGAGTGTCTTTGATTAAGGGTCTCAACAAGGCCTGTGGTTGGGCGGTGTTCTGTGCTGATTACCCAGAATTCCCAGACAGGTCAGGTATGATAACAGAGGGATGGTTGCAGCCTTTAGGAGAGCAAAATCCTGTCACCTATCTACCAACATTGGATCAGAGATTCCCTCAAAGTGGGAAGAACTGGGAGGGTAGGAATGAGAAGGGCATGTGATTCTTCTAAGTCTGTCCAGTGACAAGTTTTGATTTCAGACGCAACACAAGCTTGTTTTCCATTAACCCTCCAGAGGAAGTGGTTCAACCTGGTCTGGTTTAATCAGTGGTAAGGTCAGAGGACTGTTTACTGTTTAGAGGGGAGTTCAAAAGTACTAATAATATAAAACTGCATGAAGTCTCTCTCTTGGGGAGAAAAATAAACACCATCCAAGTTTTGGTTTATTAAAGGGGTGATAGAATGTTTATATAGGGTATTTCACACTGTTCCTTAAGGGCTCTGAATAGGCTATGTAACATTGGTTGGGCTGAAAATGGCCCAGGCAAAGGGTCTGTCCTGCCATCATGCATGTTATTTTCAGAGGGGATACACATATCAGGTGAAAAAACCCACCTGATATGTGGTCTATAATGTGGTGATATAACAAATACGCATTCATTATTGGTTGGTTCAGCATATTACAAAAACACACGGTTGGATCAAGACAACAAAATGACAAACTTTATTTTGTTTCAACACAATCATCCAGTGTTATACTCTGAAATGTAAAATATTTTAAAAACAAATTGTACAAAAAAAAAGAAAAAGTGTGCCTTTCCACCCTGTTCTCTTTGCAGGTGATGCAGACACTTGGCCTTGTGTGAGCTGGTGCTGGGGTTTTCTTATAGGACGTGTCCAATACGATGAACTTTGCTTACGAAAGCTGAGACGATTCTGTCTCCGTGGTAACAGACTGTGCAGGATCGGATGTGGAATCTTGAAGATTGGTGACTGCATAGTAAACATCTTCTTCCTCCTCCTCCTCCTCCTCCTCCTCCTCCTCCTCCTCCTCCGATTCAAGGTGAGGTCTCTTTGCTGGCCTCGAAGATGATGGCCGAGACACTGAAGGAGCCGTTGTGCCTACTGCCACACTTTGGCATGGCACTGTAGTCTGTATACCTTCGAAGGGGGAGGGGGAGACACTTTTAGTGGGGTGTTTTATGGATTGCTCAGTGCCTAAAGACAATGTACTGCTGTGATACAATAGCACAACTAAATATATTTGTATATAAACCCATTCATACTATTGACCAAATAATTTTCACCAGCCTCCCGCACAAAAGGTAATGCAAGTGATTTGAGGTCAGACCAATCAGTGATAATACAGATGAATAGTATGAATAGTTATATTCATACTATGAATAGTTCGTTAATTGTTGTGAATGTCTCACATAATTGATAAAAGTACCCAGTCATCATGGTAAACATACTTGGATAACACTGCCCTGCTAAATTCTACCCATTCATAATGCTACACATGTTCTGAACACACAAACCATAAGACGTCTGGTTTTGTAAGAATAATTAGAACGGTTACCTTTGCTTCGTAGGTGAGGTCCCAATGTCTTATGAGACAGTTGTGTCGCCCGAGATGCCACACTTGGAGCATCTGTTTGGCATGCTGCGTCTTTTGTGTGTCGTTCATGTGATGTACTCTGGAAAAAAAAAACGTGCAAATAAATCTATTGTATTTACACAACACATTTCAACAGATTGACTAGATATTATTTGAAATTATAACGTTAGTTTTTTCCACTTATGTTGTCGGAGCAAACGGGATCGACTCAAGTGGGTAACGTTACAGCTTAGCAACCAAAACTATCGTGATTCTACTCAGCTTCAGTTACATTTATGCATTTAGCAGACGCTTTTATCCCAAGCAGTTAGCTCTATCTTGCTCAAATAACATTTAAAAAATAACCTGACAAAGATACGGACAAACATGCATCGTGAATTGTAGATTTGCATGCCACCACAGGTTATGTATTAGAATAAAACAGTCAGGAAAATGAAATAACGTTAGCCCCAATAAACTAAATCATAACACATTCTCTACCTATGCTAGTGCTAGCTACATTCAGGATACGTTAGCATTGCTAATAACAGTTAGCCTAGCGACAAAATCATACTTACAGCTTCCGATGACCATATGGTCGGAACAACACCTCTTTTCAGCAACAGCATTTTAGCAAATCCTGCTTTAAATTGTCCATGGTTTTCAAAACTGTCCTTTGTGAAATGGTTCGAGCAAATGAATAGCTCCAATTGACTGTCGATCTTCACAGGGATCTTATATACAAACATCAGCCATGCCCTTCGAGTGTTTGGTTCTTTAGGAAGACTATGAAAAGTGTCAGCATTCCCCGTACAGCCTGGAACACTGCATTTACGACCGTGGTTCATGTTAAATATCTTAAGAAAAAAAAAAAAATCCTTCGTAATTCCCGTGGAAGTACACAGGCAGATGCAGCTAAGCTAAACAACTAGTGTCTCATATTTACGCGACCTCCATTTATGTTCCGGGGCCAGAACACCATTGTACTGGTCTGTATGTAAACTATGGGGCGTGACAAAGGATACAGACCAGACTCACAGCCAAATAAGGTACAGCCACCGAGTTGACGTCAAATATTAGCTTCGTTGGGATTCGCCCGTTTTGGCAACATAACAAAAAGTGTAAGTGTCAATTTTAATAATTTAATACGTTTTAAATTGTAAGTGACAAGCATGCTACACATTAGCATGCACATCAGCCATACTGGGACAAAACAACTTTTATTAGGCCTATACTAAATTAATACAGTCCTTTAATAAACTTCTGATTATGAGACATATGTCAGACTCAAAGAATGTACGTTATAATGTAAATTGTTGGTGAATTGTTTTCATGTAAGTAAATAAAAAACGGAATCAGCAAGTCGAGTGGATTTGCTGCTATGGCAGCAGTCAAGGACACACACGCACACACACACACACACACACACACACACACACACACACACACACACACACACACACACACACACACACACACACACACATACACACACACACGCACACACACACGTGCACATACTTGGAACATTTGATTCTCGCTTGTCCATGCACCACAAATAAAACGGGCGAAATCTTCCAGTTGCAGTATCCACATTTGTTCAATAGAGGGAAGCACACTCAACGATTTCTGCTTTCCACCTTCACATCGCCACTGGCAGAACTGTAGCCTGAATTATGACTTATGATTATGATGGTGGTCCGTTATAATAACACACAACTCATAGTATAATCAAATTCATAAGTCCACATTTGTTTTTCCTCTGACCATAGAAGCCTACGTCAAATGTAATTGTTATGCTTCATTTCAACATGTCCTCTCTCCACAAACATGACCCACGGTTAAAAATCCAGAGCAAATGAGTTTGTATAGTTGATGTATTGTTTACATGTACCATACGGTCATGGTATCCTTCCCAAGGTCTCCGTGGCCACGGAAGGTCTCTTTAAATCAATACGTCAGGTCTATCGGCACATCTGGGCTCTGTGATAGCAGCATGCAACCAGAGTCAAACACGCCCTGGACAATAATCTCTCCAAGTAGGGGCCTCACCTACGGTGGGGCCAGAGAAGCACTTGAGAACAGTAACAAAAGAACAAAAGCTTCTAGGTTGCTGCATTTCCTTTTGGAGAAAGAAAAACAATCCTCCTTAACTGGTTTGGAAAATGATTCTGGCAAACTCTGAGCCAGCTCTTTATGTTGTGAGGGACCCTTGAGTCCCTATCATGCACATAATCACACAGAGACACACACACTAACTCACACAGACACACGCATGCACACACTCGATCTCTCTCACACACTCTCTGTCTCTCACACATACACACGCATGCACACACTCGATCTCTCTCACACACTCTCTGTCTCTCACACACACACACAGTCAAATCGTTCCACTTGTTGCTGCCAACGAGGTTCTAGGTTACTGCTGTCCTGTTCCAAGATGTCCGCCCAGGACCCTCCTCTGTTTGTAGCATTGTTATGTAGCAGGACACAAGCTTCCTCAGATCAACAATATTACATTGACCTCCTCCACGGCGCTGAGCTATTTCACATTGAATACAACTTCCTGTGTTTATAATGGACATTTTTCTGGCTCCCCTTTCAGGACGATTAGCAATGGACCAAACATCCAGAACAATATAAAAGAAAAATAATGAGGAGTTATTTTAATGAGTAATGTGTAATAACCTTGAGTGCGTCTGAGTGTTTAAGTGCGTGAGTCCACAAGTATGCATGACAACATGAGTGTTGCTTCCAATTGGGACTCTTATCAAAGGAAAGGCCATGTTTACCATGCTACACTGCCTCATCACTTCCTGGTTGCTAATCTCAGTTTATTGCTCCCTCGGGATAACCACTGTGACATCATAATGATCAATTGTCCTTGTATGCATGATTCCAGTCATACAGGTATTCTGTCCCCTGGAATTGTTCATGGCGCCCACAATTGTTTTGTTTTTTTAGCACAATAATTGTGTCTTTATTTGACTAAAAGGGAAACTCTCCTGTCTGCTTTGGACTTCCTCTTGTTTTCTCCAATGAAAAGTCCCCTGGCTAAAAGAATCTGCGGGTGTATTCATTCTTTGTTTGAGATTTGAGATGGGGAGTGTTGATTGCGCGTGTTTACAGACAAAGAGCAACAACAAAGGGGGGTCTTTGAAGATGTCCAACAGTCCACCAGTCTGAAGGTTTCAACTTTGACCTTTCTCCTGATGGTGAGGTTGGGGTGGTCCAGGTGAAGCTTGGTGACGACAGTGGTCACGGTGATCACACCTTGACAACACCATGACAGCAGTCAAATAATAGTCAGTGGTGATCCATGCCACCAGTCAATGCTCAAAGTGACGTAGGTGGGCATTAGTCGACTGCTTTTAAGTCAATTCCTATTAGAATATATACAATTATCTGTGCATGATTTGACCTTTAACCTACAGTATTTTCGGAAAATGTAGAGCCGAACACTGCCATATTAAAATAGCATTGTAAGCCAGTTGACATATTCAGGATGCTTAAACTGACTGTTCCTGTAGAATGACAATTCCATTCAACAGGCGTGCGTTAGTCACTGTCTCTTCCACAATACAATTCTATTATTCTCTTGTAAACACCGGCAGCTACCCGCCAAGTGAATGATTTACTACCGAAGAAAGTGAGCCGGTTAAGGAGGAAGCAACGACCTTGAGGGCGACACCGTAAATCCCAGATTCCCGTCCTGCTGTGTGTACGCTCCTAGCCTCTTGAGCTGCGCGCCCCTGGTGACTATAATTAGAAACACGCCTTCCTCATGTTCGCCTCTTACTGACTCGCTCGCAGGAAACATCGCCAGGTTCAGTATGTGCTGCCGTTGTGCTTCGACAAAAGGAGGAAAGCGTGCACATCGCAGAGGCATGCTGGTGTGTGATTGCGGTCCGGCGAGCCAGCACGGAGACCGCCTCGTTAGGTTTTGCAGGTGTACTGAGAAAGCCGAGATGGAAGGAATGAATGAATGACAACTGGAGGGAAATAACAAGTTGTTGGTGCATGTTCCATTCTAACACCCCATCTTAGAACGGTCAATTCTAAGAGTGCACACTTGGGATTAAAGACATTTCCATAAGTTGAGTCAACGACTGTTCATAACCTGTTTGCTCGAACGTCCCAAATCATTCCTGCTGGCTGTGATACAATGACTGACCTATTCAACTCACACTATGTAGAACAGAGTCCTGTATGATTGACCATACAGTTCCGGCTCTGTGTCTTATTTTGCTGAGTTCTCCAAAGTAAAAATAACTTAATTCACCTCTCTTCCTTCAGTGTCTATCTAAGATCGTCTGCTCTGAAATGTGAAACATATGGAGCTGAGGGTATAAGGGCTCCAGACACCTCAACTCTATGTTCACTCCCCTCAATGAGTCTGTTTATGGATATTCAGATCCTGAACAATGTAAACATTCCTTTGGCATTTACATTTAGTAGACGCTCTTATCCAGAGCGACTTACAGTAAGTACAGGGACATTCCCCCCGAGGCAAGTAGGGTGAAGTGCCTTGCCCAAGGACACAACGTCAGTTGGCATGACCGGGAATCGAACTGGCAGCCTTCGGATTACTAGCCCGATTCCCTCACCGCTCAGCCACCTGACTCCATTTGGCATACATAAATACGAAGCATTGCCCAGCATGGAAGTGCAGCAGTGTGTAGCATTAAGTCTGACGTGAATCCCAGTGCTTTAGACCCTGCAGAGCAAAACCCTACACCCATTGGCTTAGTCGTTTTCCATGTCAGAAAAGAGTGAAATAACAATTCTTCTTGTAGAAAACATTGGCTGTCCAGAACGACAGAAAAGGAAAGAGAAAGCTACAGAGAAGGAGAGGAGCAGGGAGCGTTCTCCCCACCAGGGCCTTACAGAGCCAGAAGACCCACCAGGAGGGAGCACTCTCGACACCAGGGCCTTACAGAGCCAGAAGACCCACCAGGAGGGAGCGCTCTCGACACCAGGGCCTTACAGAGCCAGAAGACCCCAGTCAGGGGCGTGACAGAGTCGTGTTCTTCCTGCGCGCGCTCCCCTCCGTCGCCTGCTTCGTCCGTTGTCACGCCTCACAGGAGCTTCAACCCCGGGCGCCGTAGCAACCCGGGCGTCGTGGTAACCCGGGGCGACCCGGAGACCCAAGCGGGCCTCCGGCGGGGGGGGTCTGTGTTTGGAGACAAAGGAGACGAGGAGACTCCACGAGGGGTTCACCCCGTGTTTGTTCCCCACCACAGAAGGGATGTGGTGTTTTGAGGTGAGGCTGCAGAATCCAGACAATGGACGACAGACGATCCTCCGTACAACAACCATTGTGTCTACGCTCCCGTAGCCTCCAGTTTTGATTTCTCAAAGCCCAAACATTCCTGCCTTGGAACCCATACCAAGATTTTTTACACACTGAATATGCTTTCACCAATTGCAGAGTGGAGAGAGAGAGAGAGAGAGAGAGAGAGAGAGAGAGAGAGAGAGGGTGTTTGGACTCTATTTTTGAATTGAGTTAGTAGTACTGAGAACGCTAGCTGGACTTAAAGATGTCCTTTCGTTCTAGGAAAGAACCCTATTTGGACTGGAGCATTGGCTAGCCATATGCTGTTTGATTAGAGATGGGCTATATTTCCTTATAAGGTTGATTAACCATTCAGTCCAAATATGATGAGAACTTTCACCAACACCAGCTCAAGTGTAGCTCAGTATACAGTACAACTCAGCAAAACACATCCACGACGAGTGCAGCCATGTTTTCAGGGTTCACAGAGGTCAGACAATGGTGTATGTACGTGCCGCATTCAAAATTAGCCCTCGGTAGCCTTTTGAAGCTTGATGTGGTACTTTCCCCATTTATATACCGATCCTTTGTATGTGGCGCTAACCCTTTTTCATCAGCCCTCACACACACACACACACACACACACGCACACGCACGCACGCACGCACGCACTAGCCTGTCCTATATAGTCAGTTCTCACAACTGTGTACACTTGAAGGCCTATGGAGCCTGGTGTGGGGCTCTCAGCAGGGGGGCGATCCCTGTGAATAGAACCAACGCTCCTCTGCAGCCTTCCAGAACGCCGGCCAAATCGGGAGACGGGTGAGAGGAAGGTCGACCACGCTCGGAGCGTCCCCGACGCCCGCGTAGGTCCCTCCGCTCCGGCTCCTCATTCCAGACTCCTGATTGGATCATGGCCTCGCCGTGTTCCGTCCTCATCAGACAGGTGTCAGAGCCATTGAAGGAGATGATTGGTCGATGTTTACCTTGGCTCTTCTGACCCCTGAGACCTGAGCTAGGAGGGGTGGGGGGTTTCCAGCAAGGTCGTGTATATTAATTTTTAACAATGCCAGGTCGCAGTAGGGGGGGGGGGAGGAGAGGGGGGGAGAGAGCGGGAGACTGGTATTGAAATGTACCAGTGTACCTCTCCAACTGATAAGCAATGTTAAAGCTGCTCTGTGTACAGTAGTGGACCCAGGCTCTAGGGGATTCCTGAAGTGCATACCTTGACTGCGGTTACAATGACCAAGACAGGAAGTAGTGTGACCGAGACAGGAAGTGAAATAAGAGAGACAGGAAGAAATTGTGGAGGTTTGTAAATCTGAAGCTGGCAGGTTAATGGTGTAATCACATTGCTTTCGATGGAGGTATTGTTGTGGTGTGTGTGTGAGTGGTAAAGGGCATGATTAAGTGACAGGAAAAGAGACACGGGACAGATTAACGTGGGAGAAACACGCATCCTAATCGCTAAACGCCAACGCCTTGTGAAATAGACACACATTTGATGGCGGAATGTTCCAGAGAGTCGTAGACAAACGGGCTCTGCCCGGTTCATTCTTCAACAAGGTCCCTGTGAAAGTGTGTGTTTCTCAGGAGGGCAGGTCTGTCGAGGTAACAGCAGGGTCACACGGCCGTGATGAATACCCCTCTTTTATTCCTCTTCATAGTCCGTGCTTGAGTTTGGATAAAGGGAAGATTAACGAGAACTCGCTCATTGGGGAAAAGAACTCTTAAAGGAAATTATTAAAACACACTTGATCAATCATCACTACGGCGTGACGATCTACAGAGTTTAAACAATGAGCTGAAATGTTCCAGAATAGCAGACAGCCTGGAAAACTACAGTTGGTAGCCAGGGTTTTTACTTACTGTCTAAGTGACCAGCAAGACAAACATCAAGACCCTCACCTATGGAACACCCTGGATGTTCTAACACCCTGGATGTTCTAGAATCCCGAGCCTCCAACAAGGCCAAAACACTTTCTTGGTCAGAGCACAGAAGCTCGTGTGACCCTGGCCAAGGCATCTGAGGTGAGAAGGGCCGTCTCTAAATATACACCTCCAGGTCAATCATCCCTCCTGGAGTCTGTGGAGCTTCTCTCTCTCTCTCCCTCAGGACCTGGGCTCTGGTGGATGACAGCCAGGGAATGGGTGTCAGCGTGTTGTCTCATCAGGGCACATTCAGAAAGGGGAGGGAAGGGAGAGAGAGAGAGAGAGACGGGAGCAGGGAGAGAGAGAGAGAGAGAGAGAGAGAGAGAGAGAGAGAGAGAGAGAGAGAGGGAGCAGGGAGAGAGAGAGAGAAAGGGAGAGAAAGGGAGAAAGGGAGAGAGGGAGAGACAGGGAGCAGGGAG
This sequence comes from Osmerus mordax, assembly GCF_038355195.1. Classification (NCBI taxonomy): domain Eukaryota; kingdom Metazoa; phylum Chordata; class Actinopteri; order Osmeriformes; family Osmeridae; genus Osmerus; species Osmerus mordax. The sequence goes on along the minus strand of NC_090070.1, from coordinate 11,270,735 downwards.
AGAGAGAGAGAGAGAGGGAGAAAGGAAGAGAGGGAGAGACAGGGAGCAGGGTGAGAGAGAGAGAGAGAGAGAGAGAGAGAGAGAGAGAGGGAGAAAGGGAGAGAGGGAGAGACATGGAGGCGGGAGAGAGAGAGAGATACTGTTCCAGACTCAAGGCCGCAGGTCTGTCCCGGTGGTAGAATGGTGGGTTCCTGTGTTTGTGCCTGTTCCTGTCTCCCGCTGTCACCGTGAGCTCGTCGCCATTGTTTCCGTAGCAACCAGCCAGGGAACGGGAGTTCTGGGAGGGATCGAGGATGCCCAAAGAGAGAGAGAGAGGGAGAGGCCTAAACATAGACAGAGGTGGAGATGCTGCACAATGTAATCTCTCTCCCTCCCCTCGCTCTCCATCTCTGCCCCCTCCCTGTCGATAGCTCTCTCATTTTCTCTCTCATTCCCACTCCCCTTTACTTCCCGTCACACACACCCCACACACAACGTGCTCCGGTCCTCCTCACACACACATTCTCCACCTTTGATTGTCTGGAGAAATCTCACTGTTTGCGTCTTTGTCCACAAACAAAAATACAGCCATCAGACTAGCCCCTAGGGGCTGATGCCTGCACTCTTTCCCCTGGTAAACACACTCTGGGTCAGGTACACAGACCTGGAGTCTGGGTCTGGGTGTGTGTGTGTGTGCGTGTTTGTTTGTGTGTCAGGGAGGGATGTGAATCATTCCAGGTTGGAAGTCTCACTGACTGTTCTGAGTTGTACTCTGTCCTGCAAGGGAAAACACAGCAAACACACAACATACACACAGCACACACACAGCACACACACAGCACACACACAGCAAACACACAACATACACACAGCACACACACAGCACAAACACAGCACACACACAGCACACACACAGCACAAACACAGCACACACAACTTGTCTCAGATACAGCCCAGCATCACATACATTAAACGTACCACACGACAGGATTGTCTCAAAAAGTGTGAAAATAGTCATCATGTTGACCGACACGTCATGAAACAACTCCTGTTACTGACGTTCTGCAAATTTTAGCTTTTTATTTAGCTGCGCTTTTACGTGTTGGCAAGCCGGCCGACCACCAGAGCGACGTGTTTATCGACTGTTCTCACCACCTAGAACATCAGAATTAGGGTCGTTTAGCATGTCAAATTACCATGCTATTTACCCTGTCTCAAGCAGAACATTTCAATGTTTATAGTCTCTCTGCAGACCCAATCAAGATATGTCCTGATGGAGGGAGGTTTGTTATAAAGCAGGGACGTGGCTGTGAGGAATGTGATGGGTCATATCAGACTGTGTTGTTTCAGCAATCATGATGATATCTGGGTTAACTGGGTGTAGACGACCGGTTAGTTCACACGTGTGTAATGATCTTGGTTCTTTTCTGTTCAGTGAGTATAATGGTACTTACTGTTACATTCAGGGGTGTCATCCATTCCATTTCTTCCACGTCTTGTCTCTATGTGGCCGGGATATCCAATGGAGTCTCTACGATGTGTGTGTGTTATTACACACAATTGGATCCAAATGTCATGATTAGAGATGGTGGATGGATTTAATTTGCTGATTTATAAAAAAGTAGATGTCGATGACCCATCAAGACCCATCAAGACATCCATTCATCCATCCATTCGTCCATCCACATATTCATCCATCCATCTGCTTATCCATCCATCTCCATTCCTTTCTCCCTCTCTCCCTCTCTCACTATGCAAACACTGAGTACAGAGCTCGTCTATCGCTCTCTACATCTTCTCCATTTTCTTTGCTCTGACCCTATGATTTCCTCCAGTGGTGATATTTGCTCAGCTGGCCAATGAAACCTGCATCCTTCCCGTCTCCAACATAGATATTTATATTACAGATCAGTCAGTCAAAAACGTAGACTTTTATCACATAGATCTTAGGTTGTCTTAAAAACCTGTGGGGCCTTGTTTGGTTTTAAAGTATGATCCTGCTGGATCAACTCTGTCCTTGAACTAAACCAATGTAATATTTGCCCTTCCAAGCATGCGTGGGTGAAGCCCCTCTTCAAGAGTCAGTTGCTCATCATGAAACACGCTAAATGTGTATGTTCTGGAGGTTGAATATCTGAGAGCGTGACCTTTGGAAGTTAAACTAACACCCCTAGGAGACATTCAAGTGGATGTGTGCGACTCCATGGACAGGTCAACACTTGATCATTTCATCTGCCCAGAGGGCCGTCTGTATTGCATTGTCATCAATGCCTGGTAGCTGACTCCAACAACAGTCTCTCTGAACTGTGAAATCCCATTATCACCACCTCAGATCCAGTACTTAGCTAATGGACTGTTCCATCTGGTAGTGATGAGGTGAGGAAACAGACTGTGAGGCCTGGACTAGACCATGTTCGGGGGTGTTCGCTTCACCCACCCGCGACACAGTGTTAGTGGTAGATTCCAATTACGATAAGGTCATGAAAAGTTATTGCTCTGACATCAACCATCTCCTCCAGATTAGGAGGCAAACATCGGTGTGTATATGTGTGTGTGTATGTGTGTGTGTGTGTGTGTGTGTGTGTATGTGTGTGTATATGTGTGTGTGTATGTGTGTGTGTATGTGTGTGTGTATGTGTGTGGTTAGGGATAGCGCAAAGGATACACACAACCCTCTCTCCAACACAAGAGTGGTCATAATCTATAAAAGAAAGAAAGAAACATAAAAAAAGACAGCCAGAAGTTGTCGTTGGTGGTGATGTGCTGAATGGCTTGAGCATCACTTCACCAGTCCACGGTAGCAGATGCTCCGTTTCCATGGCATCAGCTGTGTTTGGGTCCAGCGACAGGCTGACGTTACACAGGTGGGTGGAGTTTGATCTTCCACAGGTGTCCAATCGGAGGTGACGTGGGCTGCCTCAGGTGACGTCACATCAACCAATCAGGATGGATTACGAACCCCCGCAAGCGGTGGAAGAAACATATCATGATAAATCACCTTAATCGTTGGAAAGACAAATATACATTCCGGCCCTCCACCTCTTACAAACGTACCATATCCTTTTTTCTTCAAACTTTCCCAACTTCCCAATTTTACAGTTAACTACTTCTTACTTCTATTAAAATACTTTCATTCTGTATTTTTTCAATACAAGTAACTCGTTCACCTCAAATGTAAGACGCCAAGGAAGAATTGTGTCGGTTTGACCTTACAGTATCACATGCCTTTGAGCCTGTTGTTTCTACAAAGTGCGTTTTGCATTAGTAGCAGGGTGCAGTGCTCATGGGAAATGTAGTTTCAACAATAGAGCTGCTGTGTAGTCTGGTTGTTTCAGGAAACCACCCTGGAGAGAAACACATGGATGAAGAGAGACAGAAAGAGAGAAACAGAAAGATGTGGAGAAAATGAAAAACAGAGACAGATAGATATAGATAGATAGATAGATAGATAGATAGACAGACAGACAGACAGACAGACAGACAGACAGACAGATAGGTAGGTAGGTAGGTAGGTAGGTAGGTAGGTAGGTAGGTAGGTAGGTAGATAGACAGACAGACAGACAGACAGACAGATACATACATACATAATAACATAGATACATAGATTTGAGAGAAAATGTGGCTCAGATCATAACACCATTTCAGCATTGAAATATTTCAAAACAGAATCACTCCCTACTGAGTCTGTGAACCAGCACTTATTCATGTTTTCTCTAGTTTATCCTGATGAGGGTTTAATGCTGCATTCAGTCTGGGAAATCTCTCGTATTAACAGAGACGCAACTGTACTCTTTACTTTGAGAAAATATTTCAGACATTAATTCTCATTGCACCACAATTTATAAAACCATCTTCCCAAAACACGGTCATTAAAACTCCACAAGACACAAGACAACAGAGCTGAATCAAGCTAATCCCATCTGTCCGTTTCTATGACTCTTTTACGATCTTAACAAGTTTGACTTGGCTTGATTTTTACATTTTTAGACGTCATTCTTTACAAGGGTCACTGTGATTGGTCTGTTTGGGGTGGGGGGAGTACTTTTTTTGGCCAACGGCACGACAGGAGTCAGTATGAGACCCACCAATCAAGCGCTGGTGTCTGTGAGTGATGGATGCTCATTAGGCATCAGAGACATGTCTACGTTTGTCTAATGTCAATAAAAACTCAACTGAGTGACTTTTAAAGCACGGCTGTGCTGATTGGCTGGCTGTGTGATTGGGTGCCTGTCTGCTGCAATGTGGTTAAGAATGCACAGTTTATTCTCCCCCTGGATGTCATGTTTGGAAACCCCTTGTTACGTTTGCCCAGTGTTGTGTTCATTTTGTTATGAAAACACTTCAGTTTGGAGCTCCCCGTGTCTCTCTTTGTGTCTGTCGATCATCTCTCCCTTCTCTCCCTCCTCTCATTTCTCTCTCACTCCCTCTTTTCACATTGTCCTCTCATTCCCTCTCCCCCTCCTCCCCTCGACCCCCCCCCTCCACTCTCAGCCCATCGTCATGATAACAGGGACCCCCCCCCCCCCATGAGCTCCTCACGGCCTCCCTCCTCGCTCTCTCTCCTCCCACCGGCTCCACCTCTCCCCCACTCACCTCGCTCCCTCCTCCCCGGCCGCACCGCCCTCCGCTCAGCCCCGCCCTCCGCTCAGCCCCGCCCCGGATCTCCTCGGCCCCCCCTGTGGCGAGGACACCAACACGCCGACAGGCCCGTCGTCCCGGGATACGTTCGCGCGTGCACGGAACACGTGACACGCCCCCGCGTGTGTAAACCCACCGTTCCTCCACGGCTACGAGTTCATTCAATGTCAGCGTCCTCTCAGAGCTCCAGATCTCTGTCTACCGTCAAAGTGGAGAGAGCATAGGGCCCCGATGCAGGGCCCGGCCTCCGGACAGCCGGACAGACGTATTTCTCCCACCAAGAATGCGGCTCTGTTGGTATGAAAGTGGCGGGGGGGGGGGGGGCGCAGGCACGACCCCGCCATGGCTCGTTCATCACCCAGATTTCCATCTGGTCGTGCGGTTCCCCTAATCTCGCCCTTGGCTTTCTTCATCACGGTGCTTTATTGCAGTGGCATGGCTCTCTCTCTCTCTCTCTCTCTCTCTCTCTCTCTCTCTCTCTCTCTCTCTCTCTCTGTAGGATGACGGCGCTACTTAGCAATATGAATACACCAGCTGTGGAGGGCCTATCTAGCCATCTAGGCAAGATTACGTGGCGTGTGTGTGTGTGTGTGGGGGGGGGGGGTTAGGGGGATGTTGTTTTTCATAACAACCTCCACCTATAGCCTTTAAACCTGCCATAATCCGCTTCCATCATTCAGGCCAGATTGGCCGATAACACACACACACACACTCACTTGCACATTTAGATGGATTCAGCTATATGTGATCCCAGGTTGGTAATTACACTTATGTTGGCCCACACAGCATCAGTCTGACTATGTGTGGCTCTCCCTCTCCCTCTCTCTCTCTCTCTCTCTCTCTCTCTCTCTCTCTCCCTCTCTCCCTCTCTCCTTTTCTCTCTCTCTCTCTCTCTCTCTCTCTCTCTCTCTCTCTCTCTCTCTCTCTCTCTCTCTCTCTCTCTCTCTCTCTCTCTCTCTCTCCCTCCCTCCCTCCCTCCCTCCCTCCCTCCCTCTCTCTCCTTCTCTCTCTTCCCCTGCCAGCATCACTATAGGGTCAGGGTTTTCCTAATCTACAGACTCATCAGAAAGCGTCTCACCAACCTCTCGTCTGCTGCCTTCCCAGTCTAATGTTGAACTGGGGAATTCAGAACCTCTCTCCGCTGCGCTGCGACGCGGCCCCCCCGGGTCTGAGAATGTGTCCCTGCCTCCGTCCCCTTCCTCGTTCACATCTATAATAAGTCCTCAGTGTCCTCCAGAGGGACATTTAGGTGAGGGGGACATTTAGGGAGGGGGTCCTGAGGAACGAGGAATGGAAGGAGGGAAGGGGGGAGGAGGAGGAGGAGGAGCACCATGCCACCCAAGGTAGTCTCATGACCCTTGACCTGTGGAACCTGCATCACATGACCCCCCGGCGCTGCGGGATGGACGTTACGGCTCAGTTTGCCGGTCACTGTACCGTTTTTACTGCGTTTGTGAACGTGTGTGTACGTGTGTGTGGTGTGAACGTGTGTGTGTGTGAACGTGTGCGTGAGTGTGTGTGTGTGAGTGTGTGTGTATTAGTGTCTGAGCGTGTGCACGTTTGCGTGGGCGTGTGTGTGTGTGTTTTTTCATTCTCTCCCACCCATAGCTCTCCTAGCAGTTTATTTGTCTACTAAGCAAGAATGGTAAACTTTCAGTTTGCTAGACTATACTGTAAGATGATGGCTTGTGTGTTAGTGTGTGCTAGTTATGTGCCAGTGTGTTTGTATGTTCATGTGTGTGTGCCCGTGTGTGTGTGTTGTTGTGCGTGCCCATGTGTTTGTGCGTACTGGTCCTTGTGGACAAACCAATGTTTCTCATGATTTGTCATTTTCCCCCAGAATACATGCTGAGACTGATAGAGGGGTCAGAAGGAGGTACATATTTCATTCTGATGTAGTGACGTTCAAATGTACAAAAATAACTTTCAACCTTAACCACCCATCCTACACCGAGTGAGAGGTTCAAGGTCATCGTTATGGTCCTACTTGGGGAAAATAGTTTTACAGCCTGCGTTCACATAGGAAGAGAATACAAAGACTACAGTGCCGGAAAATGGAAACTATAACAGGTACATTACAATGTACAACAGGTACATTACAATGTACAAATGTGCAAGTGTGCATGTTTTAGAACTTTAGAAGTGTGCAAAGTACAAGGGTAGTGTTAACTCAGGAACCCTCTTAGACAGGGTTAGATGTGTCTTCCTTCTCAACCAACCGAGCAGGATTCCTCTACCTGCGACCCAAACGTCCACCATCAGACCAAAGAGGAACTCTCTCAGTTCCCTAACGTGAGTTTTCCAAGTGCGAGGAAAGACAGCTCTGCTTCCATATCTACATCGATCCAAACAGAGAAACGGACTTCCTAAGATTACAAAGATGTGGTTCCACATTCTACACGAGCTCCAAAAGTCCAGACACACAAGAGTACTTGGCACACACACACAAGTGACCCCACCTTTCTTCCCCCAAGCATGAGAATTCTGCTCCGAGTCGCACATCGGCCTCCCATAAAGAGTACACTGGCCCTAAACCTTGGCTGTGGTGTTGCGAGTTTGGTTCCAAAACACTTGTATTTTGACAGAGCCCTAATGGGGAGCTCTTTTTAAGTTGTCAGCATTTATCGCTGATGAGAAATCACTTGAAGACCGTTTACATTTACGTTTTTGGCTAATACGTCTTGAGAAACTCCACTGGTGTGTGGGAGGTGTGCCCCCCCCCCCCTCATGTAGCAGCTTGTTACACCTTTAAGGTCGTATTAAAGTAGAACGAGGTTTCGTGTTGCTTGTTGCTCTCTCCTCTTACACACACACAAATTCACCATCACACAATCTCTCTCACTTCAAACTCTCTCTCTCTCTCTCTCTCTCTCTCTCTCTCTCTCTCTCTCTCTCTCTCTCTCTCTCTCTCTTCCTCCCCCTCTCTCTGCCCTCCCTCCCTCCCTCTCCACTCCCCCTCCTCTCTCTCTCTGCCAAACACCAAGTGCATGTTCTGGATATTTCCGCGGTGTTGTCCAAACTCCTTCTGAGTTTGAGAGAAACTTGACCCCCGTCAGGGGTCGGCCAGACGAGTCCCAGATAATTCCAGAAGCTTCCAGAAGATTTTCCAGTAAATCTGGTAAAAGAGGCTTGTCAGATGACCACTGGTTGAGGGGGTCAGATGGCTGAGCGGTTAGGGAATCGGGCTATTAATCAGAATGTTTCCGGTTCGATTCCCGGCCGTGCCAAATGACGTTGTGTCGTTGGGCAAGGCACTTCACCCTACAAGTATCTACTTCCTTTTCTTTTCTTTTTTTACTGTTTGCATGGTTTTATGGTTGTGAGTTTTATGGTCTTATTTGTAACTATTTTACTTTTGTAAAGCACTTTGTGGCCTGGCTCTGAGAAAGGTGTTAAATTAACTTCCCTGACTTACTTACTTGGCCACCGGGAAAAGGTTCAAAAGAGGAGAACTTTGAAGCCCAAATTTTTTGAAATACGAGGAGACAGTAATAGATACTCTACATGATATTCCACATTAAAAACTAACCACGGATAAGCTTGATAAACTGTTTTACGTTGTCACAGACCCCGGTGGAGAGAACTAAGACGTCTTTAAAAGACTTGGGGCATTTTGAAGCTCTAGAGCCTCTCTCCGTGGTTTATCCTATGTCAGGAAGTTGATGTGCTTGAAGGTTCATGTCCTCGCGTGTTCTTCTTCTGCTGTTCGGCGACTAATCTTACCCAGTGCGTGCTGCTGGGCAATACAGGAAATAGCAAGGATTTCCACTGTACTCTGGAGCCAATGGGGCTTCTCTGTGTGCCTCAGAGCGGGAGGACTATGAGAAGCACTTGATCTGCGTCAGACCCAGAAACCTTGTTCAGGAAACAAATATCCCATTTATCATCACATAATGATAGAAATTTGTCTTGGGTTAGGGGCTCACAAACTGTGAAGGATGATGGAGATTTTTTGTTTGTTTTCTGCCTCTACTCTCCCTTTTTCTCCCCCCCTCCATCCTTCCTTCCCCCGCCCCTCCTTCTCCCTCCCTCTGTGTCTCTCTCTCTCTCTGTCTCTCTCTCCCCCCTCCCCCTCCCCCCCCCCCCCCCCCCCCCCCCCCCTATTCAAAGTGACCAACCTGTTTCCAATAGCAACGTCAGTGACCCCCATGGTCATCTCAAGGTTAGGGAAACATTCTGTCCTCGACCGTGATGGATCTGACAACATTCCAGAACCTTCCAGATCTGTTTGCGCTTACGCACAACCATTTGATCACAAAGAAGGGGGGGGGGGGGGGGGTGTACGCTGTTCCACTACAAGCGCGGGAACTGTGAACTCTTTTGTCCCTGGGGGGGCTTCCTATTTTTCACCCCCACCCTCTCCCCCATCCCCCAAGTTTTTCAAATTAAGACTGATTGTTCGAGACAAGCTCGACCCCAACCAATGAAAGCTAACTGGTGTTCTTTGTGTTCATGGGGATGCATCTTAATGGTGTGTGCTCTGTGTATCTGGGGCCTGAACACGGTCCAGTGTTCGGGGGGGGGGGGGGGGGGGGGGGGGGCAGCCTCGCTAGGCGGGGGCCACTGCAGAGTCAGGGGGTTCAGGGGCCCAACACATGTTACGGGGAACAGGTCACTGAGAGAGTGTGACAGAGCCCACGCATGTACAGTAGGTTAAGTTTAGCCAGGTGTGCGCCGTGTCTGTGTGTGTGTGTGAGAGGGTACTGTATGTGTGTGTGTGTGTGTGTGTGTGAGGGTACTGTAAGTGTGTGTGTGTGTGAGGGTACTGTAAGTGTGTGTGTGTGTGTGTGTGAGGGTACTGTAAGTGTGTGTGTGTGTGAGGGTACTGTAAGTGTGTGTGTGTGCCTCTCTTTCCCTCTCAGTTCCAGTGTACATCCACACATCCTGATGCTCCAGCATGTGTGAGAGTGGGTCTTCCTCCAGAAGTGGGTTGTCAGAGGCCAGCTCTGCTGCTGGACAGACGACAGATTAGACCCCCAATCTGAACCCAGCTAGGCCACATCACTCACTGTCAGCGCCCCTGGAGGTGATGGATACACACACACACACATTCAAACACACACACACACACGGAGTACCCTTGTATGGTTTTCCACCAAACATGTTTCTCATTACCGCCCATCCAGCAGACCTGGTATTAACTTGTTCAAAGATGAACGCTCCAGAGCCCCAAATCACGCCGGTTTACCTGCAATCCCCGGGATTTAATCAGCTGGGCAATTTATAGTCCGGCCTGGTTATGTTCACCGTCTCTGGTGATTTGATCTGATAGGTGCAGCACGGAGTCAGAAACATCTGGATGTTTCTTGCGGTCTCTGTTGGATCCAGGAGCAGTGCAAGGCTGGACTGGGAAGCGGCCTGGGTTTTGATTGGATCATTGTGCTTCATACATGTTTCTATCAGTACGCTCGGCTCGAGCAGCCTGTGTGGTTAAAGTAATCCAGAAGGTTTTTAAACGAGGTTTCTCCCCTTATATGGAGGATTGTTGAATCGGTCTTTTCCCCCCTTTTCTCACCTTTCCTCCCCAAAACAGGTCCCAGTGCTCCGTGTTAAAGAGATCGTGTTCGCGAAACACTGTTCCTGCTTCACGAGTGTTACTGAGTTGCTGTGGGCGAGGACTCAGTTTGGCAGACACCTCGCGTAAATCACGGGATTATTTCTAAATGTTTCCAGGACACCCACAAAACACGAAACTCCGATCCTTTAAAAAATCTAATTGATTCCAAATCCCAGTTCCAGGATGTGAATGTGTAGGAGGAGAATGTGATTTGAAATTAATACACTGTTAGTGGTTCTGTTTTATTGGAGTTGACAGTTTTATACACTCCCGCTGACTCCCCGATGTAATGGACCGGTGGAGCGCCGTGTCTAATGAATATACATTCAAATACCTCAGGTGTGAAACAGTTGGACACGGCTGTTGAGAGGCTGACTCTTTGACTGCTGGTCTGAGGGTTTGGTTTCAGGAGCAGAACGGCAACTGGTCGTCTCATTGAATAATCCGCTCCGCCTCAGTAATGTTGTGGTTCTTGCGTGAGGTGGTTTGGGTTCTGGTTCTGGAGGGAACTGACTGTTTAAGCAGGTGCGTTCTGGCAGACACCCTGGGGTGGATAACTAGGGTCCAAACCTCTCTCTTACAGTGTGTCCACTTTTCCTGTCTGTTTTCACTGACATTGAAATTAAATGTTTGTTTTGGCAGATTTTAGGGGGCTAAACTGAAAGTTTGTCTCAATTTATTGGAGTGGATAGATTCACTGTGATGTTTCCTAGGTAACAAACCAACCAAATGGAAAACACATGATCAATTAAAAACCCATGGAATTATCAAAGTAACATTTCAAACACATTTCTTTTTATGTATTTATTGAAAAAGAAGGGTGAGTATCTTATACAGCATGTTATATTGCTCCTTGGTTTATAAACCGTGAGAATACAGAGGTTAAACAGAGACAAGAATGAAGTAGGCTATACTTAAGAAGCTGCCTCGAAAGAATTGAACAATATTTTCACATTGTTTGGGGGTAAGAAAGCACCACTTTAAGACAGTTTCTGACAGTTAGGACATAAACACTACAGGGGAAGGCCTTTTTACATGCACCATTTATACATCGCTTTGGATAAAAACGTCTGACTGAATGAAATGTAATTGTAGTGTATTGACTGTTTGACCTTTGCACTCTGATGCTCAAGGGAAGAAATCTATATTTAGGGTATAATTTTGGGCATGACATTTGGCAATGGGACCTTACATCATAATTTTTCTTATGAAACCCAATGACAACCCAAACAATGACCAAATACCCCCACTAAACCAATTCACACAAATAAATCCTGCATCTACAGATCTACAATTCTGGTTTTGACGGTATAAAAATGGTGGCAGTGGGGAAATGAAAACAGAAAAACACAGCAGTTTTCTGTGTGTGAGTTTTCCCTGAAGGGAGTGGTTAGATTAGAAGCACATGTTGCTCCCAGGGAACTCGACTTGAAGGTATTGTTCTACGTTTTGGCTCAGTGGTCCCATCGACACATCATATTTTAACTTGGGGGGGAATGAAAAAGGGGGGAAAACAAGACAAATCGCGAGCGTGATGTTCTCTAGAAAGAGGAAGGACTAAGTCGTAGTGTTGACTAATTGCCCTCCTCGGGTGACGCAACAATAACAGTTAATGTTTTGTGTGTGTGTGTGTAGGATTCCCAGCCAGATTGATTTGATTTACCCATATTGCACTGGGGCCTGAGTTTAGCACAGATGATTGGTTGATAAGGACATGTCCCCTCAAGAGATGGACAAATCAGAGCAAGGAATGGAATTTGTATTTAATGAGTCTCTACATTTTCCTAATAGGTGCTGTTGTTAAAGCTAATGATTTTAACCCCAAAAAATATAGACTTTAACTTGTAGGGACATTTTAAGTGGTACATTGTGGTAGAGTGAGTAAAAAGTTAGAATGGATATTTTTTCCTGTGATAATACTGTGAATTTGAATACATTATTGTCTATATAGGCCTTCATTTAGTACTGAATAAACTATGTAATTCAATTTTATCTTTTGATTATATATAAAAAACAATGCATTTAAAAAGACAATACAGTGGCTCTAACATACAATGTTGTTATAGAATCAGAATGATGTTATAGAATCAGAATGATGCTATATATTAGAATGCTATTTATTACTATAGTAAATTCATTTTCAGTGTGACAGCTGATATTGCAGAAAGTAAAGGGATTTATGTGACCATACTGAATTGTAGCTTTGTGGTCCCTCAAAAAATGAATGTTGGATCACTTGAGATATTATATTCTTAACTCCTTTGCAACAGTTGTTTAATTTCCTGTTGAAAGCCGGTTAGGAAATTAGTTAACTGACTGTCACTATAAAACCAAACACTGTAAATTTCAGTTTTGTTATTTGGCAAACTGAGAAAGTGGTTTCATGATGACATATAATAAACAATTAAACAAAAAAACTTCACATTCAAAAAGAGCTGCATTTATACAAATAACATTTCTTACAATCTTGACCAACAGAACCATAGTCTTACAACATTGGCACTTGGTGAGTAAATCACCCAATTTAGATATCTTCCCCACAAAATTAGCTGTAGAACTACATAATACAATACTGTTGGCTTTTACACCCAGCCGCTTGTCCTATAACAGATTCACGTAACGCCTTGAGATCCTGATAATCCTTTTCTGACTTAGATACACACACTGCTGTGTGTGTCGATGACATCGCCATTCAGTGTACAGCCTTCCTCCAATAGAAATGACACAGTAAAATACATGCTATGTAATGGCTTCTAACTTCATGAGCTACAGCCCATCTCCCATGCATGTGTCTCACTAGTCCTCCACTGACTGTTGGCCATTCAACCAATGGTGTGTCTAGCTTCCCTGAGCAGGAAGCCCTGATTGGTCACATTTTACAGAGTGGGCACTTCCCATTGTCCAGCCCTGTTCCTATGTCCCAGGGTCTTGATTCAGAACCCTCTCCCTGGGATTACCCACAATCCTTTTCTCGGGCCCCTCGAGCGAGAGACCGAGCCCCGGGCGCAACGTCCCTTTGAGACTTTGTGAAGTAGGAATATGTTTATACATTCATACAAACACACAAACAAACACTATAAAATGGTATAATTGCACTTGGTGCTAGGGAGGAAGAGGAGGAGGAAGAGGAGGAGGAGGAGGAAGAGGAGGAGGGGGGGGTGAGGAGGAGGAGGAGGAGGAAGAGGAGGAGGAGGAGGAAGAGGAGGAGGAAGAGGAGGAGAAGGAGGAAGAGGAGGAGGAGGAAGAGGAGGAGGAAGAGTAGGAGGAGGAGGAGGAAGAGGAGGAGGAGGAGGAGGAAGAGGAGGAGGAAGAGGAGGAGGAAGAGGAGGGGGAGGAGGGGGGGGTGAGGAAGCTTGGTGTGTAGCAGCAGGAGAGGTGTGGTCGAGAGGCTTGGACAGGAAGTGATCCAGACAGGTGGACTATACACGATGTGTGTTGCGTATCTATGGAGGTAGGGAGAGGTGGGGGGAGGGGGGGTGGTGACACGGGGTTGCCAGGTTGGCCTCGCCGAGCACTGTTTATCCCCCTTTAGTTGTTGCTGATGTTGTTACGTCTTCTGGATTTCTTAACCCTGAAGAGAGACGGGATAAGGAAATCAATCAACTTAAATTTGCTACTAATTCTTTTTAATTTCCTTTTTTCCTTGTCCTTATTTACATGAAGATTATGATGACGTAAAACAAAACAAAAACCAAAAAAATACAACTAACAATGCAAATAAAGACATTTTGTAATTAGACCTCATTGGTGACAAATACAATTGTGTTTGTTTTCACATCCTCTCCATCCCTTAGAAGTTTACTGGGTGCAAGAAGCAGACATGCTGAGTGGTGATAATGATCGCCAGACGCTCTATAAAGTTTGACGAGGAATGCAAGCTTTTAAACCCCATTCTGCTTGACTCATTAGGGTTGACATTAGAGTTGATTGTGAGTGTTTATTGGTGTTTATGTTATTGTTTATTGCCTCGGTGCTGAGCTACATGACGCTATCCCCCGCTGTCACAGTCATACACGGTGAACAAAAACTACAGTGATTCTGTCTGTTAATGTAAAACGAAATTCTGAAATAATGTTGGAGAGGGGAGGGGAAAGAGGAGGAGGAGGAGGGGAAAGAGGAGGAGGAGGAGGAGGGAGAGGTTTCTCCTTACTTGTTAATAGCATTCTTCAGGTACTGCTGCAGCCACTTGGTCTCCGGGTTAATGCACACCTCCCTGTTGTTCTTCAGCTTGGCACTGTAGAGGAGAGGGATGAAAGGATGGACAGAGAGAAGGGAAAGCAGCAGGAGAGAGGGTTGGTGTGAGGGAGAGATAGATAGTGATGAGAGAAAGACAGACAGCAAGAGAGAGAGAGAGAGAGAGAGAGAGAGAGAGGGAAACAGAACCAGAGAGAGGAGATTAAATTTCCCTGCTCGCCCAGCTAATGTCCCTGTCCTTATCAGATCAGGGATACAGGTCCTGTGGTTTTAGAGAGGTCAGGAGATAGCCAGCATACTTCTCACTCTGTCGAACAGCCGAGCCACGGAGACTCAGTGACCAATGCCAGCTCCTAATCTAGGCCCTTATCTGTGGTCTATTGCGGTCATATTACGGTCAAACTGTAATCAGACCTTAACCTGTTGTAGACCAGGGTCGCAGGTTGGGTGCCACTTTGAATCATCCTTTGTTTCCTTGTCAGAGAATGATCATTTACCGTAGTGGCAGATTTTTTTCTTGCCGGGAGAAAAATGATTCTTGTGCTGAATGCGATTTTGTTATTTTTGACTATTTAAGAATTTTCTTAGAAATGAAATAAAATGTTCAATTAAACACAGCATAGCACAGCATCTTAAAGTCCCCCCAAAAAACAGTTGACAATGCTATGCTATTGATGTAAAAAATAAAACATCACCAAAAATGTACACTTCTCAAACTGAAGCAACTGGGTGGTTCAACTGTTGATGAAATGTTTGGGAGAGGATTTTTCATCTCAACCAACACCTCTTATTCCAGTTTGGGATATTATAGCTTTCAGGTTACTAGGGGAGATTTTAAAGAGCTCAACTACTTTTCCCCAAACATATGGATCTCACACCCAGGTGTCAAAAGGTTGTGTTTAGGAGTTAACTTTGAGAGGTTTGGTTCTTTCTCTCCTTCCCTATCACATGTCCATGTCAATTAAACACATTCCCCCTCACCTCTGATCTGACTTTCAGCACTCCTTCACCACTTCTCAGATCAATCTATCTTCCACCCTGACACACACACACACACACACCTTCACACATGCATACACACACACACACACACACCTTCACACACTCACACACACACACACACACACACACACACACTTAGCCCCCGTCTGCCTCCAATCAAACAAATGGCCAAACCAGCCCACAACATAAAAGACCAGCCAAGCCCCCCCCCCTCCCCTCAGCCAAACTGAATCAGTTACCCAAACAAGAGCGAAACCCAACCCCCGCTTGACCTTCCTGCTGGATGTTCTCCGCTTTTATTCTATCTAAAGAGTCGGAGATAATCTGTTTAGTGGGAGGATTTATTTAGATGTGTGTGTATGTGTGTGTGTGTAATTGTGTGTGTGTGTATGTGTGTGTGTGTGTTGTACCTGTCTGCTCTCAGAGTGACTAAAGGAGAGGCAGTTGTAATTGACTTGGCTGGAATGTCAGAGACTGAGGCCTGCAAGCAGCAGGTAGTAATTACTTCACAGCAAGTTAATACCAACAGCCAGACCCAGGACAGACCAGGCCAGACCAGGCAGGGGGGGTGGAGGGGTGAGGAGGGTGTTTGGGTGGGGTCTGGACAGCGGGAGTTGGGCAGGGGTGTCTAATGTTACCCTTCCTCTTTCATCTGAGGCAGTAGAGATATCAGAGCGGGTCCTGTCTCTCACCCCCTTGCTGTTTGTGGAGGGAGGGGAGAAGTCCCAACCTGAATAACTTGTGTCACTATCTTTGCCGTGCTCGTGTGTGTGTGTGAGGGCAGAGAGGGGAAAGAGGTTGTGCCCTGGCTAGAACAGTGTGTGTCTTCCCTGACCCTATGGCACAGAGTACCCCCCCCACACACACTGCCCCCCACCACCACCAAATCCTCCCCTTCTTTGTAACACTTTGGCCTTTTGCCGGTTCGATTTCTATAGGTTGCAACTGCGCAAGGCATGGCGATTAATATGTTCCAGGGCACAGACATCTTACTGAACGTCAGTCGGCTGAGGGAGTACTGGAGGAGGGGGGTGGGGGGGTGAAGGGTTCTGGATAAGGGACATGGAAGGTCAGATAAAACACAAAGGTAATCACTTTGACCCCTAATAATTGTTTCCTTAGCAAAACAAAATCCCCCCCTCCAGCCTTTTCCCTCCCTCCCTCGCTCCCTTCCTCACGTTGTTATAATCTGAGCCTGTCCCTCTCCATTAGGAAAGAGCGATAGCAACTATATCCTCCCTCCCTCCCTCCCTCCCTCCCTCCCTCCCTCCCTCCCTCCCTCCCTCCCTCCCTCCCTCCCTCCCTCCCTCCCTCCCTCCCTCCCTCCCTCCCTCCCTCTCTCTCTCTCTCTCTCTCTCTCTTCCTCCCCCTCTCTCCTTCTTCCCTCCATATTCCCCACATCAGGCCAAAACTCCTTCGAAGACTCATGTTCTGCTCGATGCAATATAAAACATCATTAATCTCTGTGAGTGGACCGCGCATTCTGAACTGTTCTTGACTGACCCCGGCTCCAGTGTTGCTGTGCTTCCTGTACGCCCTGCTCACTAGGCCAGCCTGTTGTTGTAGAGTGCTGATGTGTCACTGCAGCACTGATCCCTGGTGTTCCCGTTCGTGTGTGTGGTGGTGCAGGCGTGATCTCCAGCCCAGCCCTGACACACCTGACCTAACCAGCAGGCTGGTGTGGACCTGGGATAACTCAACCTGCACAGGACTGGGGCAGGGGACCAGGACCAGGACCAGGACCAGGACCAGGACCAGGACTAGGACCAGGACTAGGACCAGGGGACCAGGACCAGGACCAGGGGACCAGGACCAGGACCAGGACTAGGACCAGGGGACCAGGACCAGGACCAGGGGACCAGGACCAGGACCAGGACTAGGACCAGGGGACCAGGACTAGGACCAGGACCAGGGGACCAGGACCAGGACTAGGACCAGGGGACCAGGACCAGGACCAGGACTAGGACCAGGGGACCAGGACTAGGACCAGGGAAATGGTCCAGTGACAGGGACCAGGATCAGGACAATCAGTAGAATGTAAAACGGTTCAACACAACCAGTTGAACACATGCAAGGTGTCTCCAACACAGATGGACACACACAGGCTAAGCACAGCTGTCTGACTCACATGACTTGGAAGGGGCAGTTGGGGGTGTGGAGGAACTTCAACTCCCTGATGGACCTCTGGGGCACCGTGTTCAGGGTGGACCGACACCAGCACCTCTCCACCAGGCTGATGGGCTTGGCTGTGGGACACACGCGCACACACACACACACACACACACACACAGTTAGTCATAACAGAACCTAGCTGTGACACACACACACAGAAATTCTACATCAAATAACAAAATGTATATTTTAAGTAAATTATTTATATATAAAATATATACAATATAACTATATATTTTTTATATATCTCTATATTCGTGTAATATACAATTCAAACATGACAGATAATTACAGCCAATTATAAATAAATATAGATTTTTTTTCAAATGTTAGCTAATTGATATAGCTAATAGAGATAGTTGATACTTATAAAAACAAATATAATTGCTATAAATAAAACTGAGACGTAAAAAAAAAACATTTAAATATATGGATAATACTCGAAACATTGAATACAACTAGGGCTTAGCTAGAACCATTCACAGCAGACAGTGTGATTGGCATCATTTATGGAACAGAATGATGAAAAGGTTCTAGGTTCTAGAACTGACAAGCTCCCATTAAGAGCGTGTGACACATCTGCCTTGTCAGAAGTTAGCCTAACCACACATGTAGCAGAGCTCGTCCGAGACATCGTAAACTAATCAGCGCGAGTGTGACAGGTTTGCACAGCATAACAGCGGAGTCTCATAAACATCACAGACCGGCCACATCACACACACACACACACACACACACACTCTCTCTCTCTACAAACACACAGTGAACACTCCCTGTATTCGCTCAACCAGTGTTAATCATTTCTGACCCACAAACACCTTTAGATTCCTCCTGTATAGTAAAACATCAAAGCTTGGGCGTTTTACATAAAAATATTTACCCTGTGTCCTCGTAAATACTTGATGGTACGTAATTACAAACATGTAATTAACCAGTTCCTCATCTCAACCTTTTACAGTATCTGCCGCTGACAATGCATGGGAACCTATACATTACCTGCCCCTACTCTTCACAAAATAGTAATTAAAAAGAGATTAGTACAACACGCACACTCAAGTCAGAGCCACACACACACACACACACACTTACTACGGCCCTTACTCATTGTCCTAGGAAACTATTTCTGCCTTTTCTCTCTACCCGCATTCATATGGCCCCTCTGGCTGAGAAGGACCCTCAAGGTTCTACTAGACTGGACGTTCCAATATTCCACTCCTTTATCACGGAACACTCCGGAGATTAGGCTCGGAATCAAAAGAAGCAATAAGAATTAAACTGAAGTACATTCTTAGAACGACGGCTAATCTCCCTAGTTCCGTCATACAGAGTTCTAAACGTCAAGTGCAGGAGGTTTTTCTGTGATAAGGATGAAGAGAGATTTGTCAGGGTTTAAAAAATAATTAGAAATCGACAGGTTATTATGTTAAGGTTTTTCATTTTTAAATGTTAACCCCTCAGAGATTAACATTTCATGGGCTACATTGATGAACTCAACCAAATGCAGCAATCCTCACCTTCGAGTTTCAGTCTATTTCTACTCTATATTCTACGGTCAAAACTCTTAATTTCACAATTTATAAATCTCAGCTTTGACTTCATGGCACACAATAACCTTTTCTTTAAGATCGACCAAACTGTCGACACACGCAAACACACACCGTGTCCGGGGAGCCAAATGGCGAGACAAACCTAATTCCATCCCTCTAAATATCACACTGCAGATTCACACATGACCTGGACCTGTTGTCATGCAAACCAAGAAGTAATTATGGAGATTTGACACCAGAGACCCAAAGAGAGCAGCCAGACTTATCAGCGGCGCATTGTTTATCCCTAATTAGAAACTAATTAAAAGAAAGTAGAGAGAAAAGACAAATACACACATATCAACACTCCCAAGGTCTTTAATATGCAATGAGGAGTGCCTCTGGGACTGAAACAACAAGCTTAGCATAAACACAGACCTTTGAGATATTTAACTTCAACACTTCTCTGACTTCTAGCTCACTCTCTCTCTCTCTCTTTCTCTCTCTCTTCCTTTCCATCTCTTTTTCGTTCTCTCTCTCTCTTTCCATCTGTGTCTCTCCTCAGGGTGGACTTGAGTTAGTTTCATCTTAATAAATATGAAGTTGAATGATGTGCAAGCGTTGTCTTTGACAGAGACTGTGTCAAATGTAAGTTTGTGAAAGGACCAAAGACATTCGAGTGAGCAGGTCTTTGAGAAACATGGCTTAACCAAAAATCTTTACAATCCTCAATGTCCAAACTGGCAGCAGACAAACAAGACAAAATATGTAACTCAAATCACAACCATGCCAAAAGGTTTTTTAACAGACAAACAAGACAAAATATGTAACTCAAATCACAACCATGCCAAAAGGTTTTTTAAACTACCTCCACACATCATATTTTAAACACCCCAATCTTCCTCGAATTCTGTCCCACAGTTGCCTAGCCAGCTGATGAACCACAGACAGCAGGCATAGAAAGCAAAACAGCCTTTCGTTAAAAGAACTATTCTGTGTAACAATGATCAGAGAAAAACACAGAAAACCCCCAAACCAAACACAAACATCCAAACAAACACAAATCCTCCAACCGACAAAACGAAACTGAGCACCGGTTCTCCCAGGAAAGGTGGTTTGGTTCAGGCAGACTCACCAGTGGAGGTTGGCACATGCACGGCCACCACAGCCAGCAGGGCTAGCAGGACAGGAGTCGGACATCCATGGTAGGTGTTGGGGTCTGCTTCTTCTCTCTGACTAACAGGAGGCTGGAGGGCTCAGGTCTGCTCGCCGCTACAATCCAGGACAGCGTGTGACAAGCAGGTCCCCTCCTCAGACTGTTAAGAGAGGGAGAGCGGGAGAGGGAGAGAGAGAGGGAGAGAGACTCCCACTTTCTCAGGAGAAAGGGGAGCGGAGGGAGGAGCGACAGTGTGAGGGGAGGGAGGGAGGGGGGCTTCCTTAGTTGTTAATGTGCTGGCTGGGAATCAAGGGAAAAGTCTCTAGAGAGACTCTCCCTTTCCCTTTCCCTCTCTCTCTCTCTCTCTCTCTCTCTATCTCTCTCTCTCTCCCTCTCTCTATTGATCTGTCTCGTTCTTTTTCACTCTCCTGTCTATCTCCATGCATGGCACTCTCCTTCTCTCTGTCTTTCTCCCCCCCTCTCTCTCTCTCTTTCTCTCTCTCTCGCTCTCTCCACTCCTCTACCTTTCTCCCCTCCCTCCCTCCCTCCCTCCCTCCCTCCCTCCCTCCCTCCCTCCCTCCCTACCTCCCTCCCTCCCTCCCTCCCTCCCTCCCCTCCTCTCGTCAGTCAGTCTATTTTGAGAGCCTGGCTCCCTGCTGTTGCCTCAATATTGTTGTATCCCAGCCAGAGAGCGGGTGATGGTGGACTGTATGGGAGTCAGAGCTCCAGGGTGGAGGGGCCTTCTCTTCTGTCATGTGGCCGTGCTCTCCACTGCCAACCCCCATCTGTGGGGAAGGCAGACTGGCAGGCTGGCCCCGGCCCCTCACTTCTTTATGAACTGAATGGTGAATGGCCAAACGTGCCAGTCAGCTGAGTATGGGGTTCGCCTCTGGAAGATTTTACTGTAATGACGTAATTTTAGGATTTAATCCATTTTTTTTATGAGGTCAGGAGTTTAATTGCAGGGATTCAGTTGTGCTATTTTACTCCCAACACAGATATCATCATCTGTCGTCTGAATGCCTGGACAAGATGTTTGTCTTAAATTAATAAATTGTATTTGACAGACTTTACTTGTACTTTTATAGTACTTGTGTGGACTTAAAGTTGTGACAGTACACAGAGATGGTACTGGACATTCAGAGATGATAGAACACAGTGACAGAAAACAGGTGCCGAAAAAAAACAGCCCTATCAAGGGACGAATGCATGTTCTGAACAAGCCGGTTCCCAAAACATTTAGCTGTCTAACGTCCCGACAAAACTTTCCACAAAGACCTCCAATTTTAATCTGGCCAACGATGGACTATGAGAAGGAGTAAAGAACCGTCTAACAGGACACAGATGTGTGTGTGTGTGTGTCCATGAGACAGAGTTTTGCTTTTGTATGAGTTATAGTCCAGCCTCTTCAGGTTTGGGTGTCATGAAGGATCTTGCCAGAATGTAAGTCTGAATGTGTCAGACGTCAGGGCAGTTATTTCGAGGGATTTAGACCACCAGTAAACCTGCGCACCGCTAAGTACCGCCCGTCGATTCACACGGCAGAACCTCGTTTTCTCACTTTACCACCCTGCATATGTGCTGTGTGTGTGTGCCCTGTGTGTGTGTGTGTCTATACTCTTGCCAGCTATGTGTGTGTGTGTGTGCGTGCGCTTTAGTGTGTCAGCAGGCTCCAGCAGCTATTAACTCTGCAGCAGCAGGATGGTGTTTACAGTTAGCAGGACCGTCAGACCATATAACAGCACATTAACAGTAGGAGCGCGAGACCACGGTGTTAACACAACAGCCCCGGACGACCTCGGAGACCCAGGACCTCAACACCAACAGCAGTTATGCTTCTGTGGGGCTTCCAGGATTAGGGTGATCGATGGAATAATTGTGAAAAAAGTTCTGAAATGGTCAATAGCGTTAAAGTAGTAGTGAGATAAATATAAAATAATACGGAAAATTCTCAGGGGGGAAAAAAAAGTACATGTTGAATGATTATCGAAGAGAGGTCATGTGTTTGAAGCTGTTCCAGGTAGATGTTGGTTTTCACTGCGAGAGACTACATGATGTCGTTAGTTTGTTTCTGGCTGTTCTGGAGCTGAAGCAGACCTTGTGTCTAGCCTGTGTACAGGTGGTCTTTAGAAGGTTACATCTGACACACACGCTCTCCAACACCCACACACACACATTCTGGAGCACACACCCAAACACACACACACCCATTCTCCAACACCTACAAACACATACTAAAACACACACACACTAACACACACGTTTGCCAACACCTACACACACATTCTCCAACATACACACACACACACACACCAGGACGCCGCTGTTTACAAAACGTTCGTCTGGATCTCTGGTCATCAAGCCTGACCTCCGACGTTTAGAGTTAGAGTTACAAACACAAGACAAGACATTGTTTTTATGGTAGTGTGTAGAGTTTAGGAAAAATCACCTTTAATTTTAAAGATGGTGCCTTCGCATTTTGCAGGTCCACGACATGGACCAAGGAATGACTCCATGTCATCGTAGATTAAAACCACCTACAAGCTAACGTTCTACAGAGCTAACGTTCTACAGAGCGCGTTCCTCTCAGACGACCTGCGTCAGTGACAATAAGAGCCCCAAGAACATTAGCTCTGACTGCGACAACACTGCCACTTGTGTCAGACGCCAAGGGTCAAGGGTCAACTGTTGGTGTTCCCGGTGTAGGGTTACAGGGGGACGAGGGTTCCGAGCGCTTTGTTCTAGAACACTCCTGATTGACGTTCCGGAGCTAATGTGTTCTAGGGTGAGGGGTGACTGGGGGTGGATGGTGTTCCGCGAAGGGGGGAGGGGTCCTTTTGGTTGGTCGGCGGGCTGTTTAGATTGCACAGGTATCCACATCAAACAATAAGCCAAACCTCTTCCTGATATCCTTTTGTGTATTTGTTTGAAGGAAACAAGATGATTGACTTCGGTTTATTTTGAGCTGAAATCAGTTCACTTGTTTTTTGAACTTCATTCTCTCCATAACTGATTGAATAATTTTTTGTTTTTTCAACTTTTCATGCCCTATCAGCCTACAAGAGAAGATTGATATCTCCAAGGTCCCTGAACATACCGGAAAACAAATACCATAAAGTAAAGCCCAGATTAACACGAACAAAAATAACCCACATCTCCCCAAAAACAGGAAAAGGTGCGAATGCACCCGAACCTAAAGCACCAGAACAACACACGTTCTCGATGTGTATTGTTCCAGAACAACACACGTTCTCGATGTGTATTGTTCCAGAACAACACACGTTCTCGATGTGTATTGTTCCATGTGCACACGCATCGTTTGACGCATGTGTGGGATCAACGTACGACAAACATGTTCAGCCCTATCGGGGCGTCGATAGCCATCTTCCATAAGCAGGTGTGTGGTGGCAGTCATGACTTTGGACTAATAAACCTGGGGGGGGGGGGGGGGGGGGGGGGGGGGGGGGCTCCGGAGACTGTGGGGTCAGAGGCCGGTCCCCTTCTCTTCCTGAGCGCAAGTCTGGGTGGGAACGTTCCTGCTGCGCTTTATTTCTGTTTGTGTGATGGCTGTAATGTGTGTGTGTGGGGGGGGGGTTGAGTGTGTGTGTGTGTGTGGAGGGTGTCTGTGTGTTGGGTGTTGAGGGAGTGAGAGTTTGTGCGTGAGTTCATAATGTTATGTGGAAGATGAAATGTTTCCCTCTACTGGTCTTGCCTGAAAGGCCAAGGTGATGATGAGAAGGGAACATGTCATATTTGGAATCAGTCGGATGCACGTCTGTTTGTTTGTTGTTAGTTTTTGGACGGAGCAATACTTCCTCTACTTTTATACATTGCTGGATCGTTCTGTGTCTGCCGATGTGTGTGTGTGCAGATGTGTGTGTGTGTGTCTGCCGATGTGTGTGTGTGTGCAGATGTGTGTGTTTACGGGCGTGGCCTGGGCTCTGTAAACAGGATAAACCTGGTGTTTGATGAGGTTGAGGTTGGGGGGGGAGGGGGATATGTGTGTGTGTGTTTAGGGGTGAGGGGAGAGGGGGAGGTGTGTGTGTGTTTAGGGGAGTGAGGTGTTGCTATCACTTCACACTCTCCTCATCTCTGCTTGGTCTCAGCTGCCGCTGGCCTTCTCTCTCTCTGACCCACGAGAGGTGAAGCAGGAACCACTGGGGGTTCACACACACACACACACACACACTCACACACACTCTCACACACACACACACTCTCACACACACTCTCTCACACACACACACACACACACACACACCTCAGTCCTGCACTCTCCCGCTCTAGTGCAGATAGGTTCCCCCGCTGTGTAGAAGAAAACACTTAAACACTTAAGTTCATTAATCAGTAATGAATCAACTATTTCCCCAGAGGACCAATGATGGATTAGGTGACTAAACTGTTGAATTATAGATTATCAAAAAATGATGCATATCTCACTAAAACCAACAATATTACGTTTGATCTGACAGCTAAGTGAAAAGGACAGATTTTTAGTGATTCCTAATTCTGACTTTCTCGGTTGCCAGTTATGCGAGAATACCCCCTCTTGGGTGAATGATTCCAGTTTACTTTGTACAAGGGTACGGCGAGGAGAGGAGTGGAAAACCTGGCGTCTCACCAAGTGCCAGTCAATGGATGTTTCTTTAAACAAAGGAATAAACGCTGGCCTCGTCCCTCTCCCCCTCCTCCTCCTCTCCTCCCATCTCTCTCTACTTCTTTCTCTCTCTCCTCCTCCACCCCTCCTCCTCTCCCCTCCTCTCCTCCTCCACCCCTCCTCCTCTCCCCCTCATCCTCCTCCTCCTCTCCCCCTCCTCTCCTCCTCCTCCTTTCCTCCTCCTCCCCCTCCTCTCATCCCGTCTCTCTCTACTTCTTTCTCTCTCTCCTCCTCCACCCCTCCTCCTCTCCCCCTCCTCTCCTCCTCCACCCCTCCTCCTCTCCCCCTCATCCTCCTCCTCCTCTCCCCCTCCTCTCCTCCTCCTCCTTCCTCCTCCTCCCCCTCCTCTCATCCCGTCTCTCTCTACTTCTTCTCTCTCTCCTCCTCCACCCCTCCTCCTCTCCCCCTCCTCTCCTCCTCCACCCCTCCTCCTCTCCCCCTCATCCTCCTCCTCCTCTCCCCTCCTCTCCTCCTCCTCCTTTCCTCCTCCTCCCCCTCCTCTCATCCCGTCTCTCTCTACTTCTTTCTTTCTCTCTCTCCTCCTCGACGAGCACATTCACTCTCCAGTCCACCCTATATTTGTCCAAAGCATAGTTCGCATCCAGCACCGTCGCCATGGTTGCTCTTTGAAACTGGAGGTGTGTTTACTGTATGCATTATGGGATGCTGAGAAGAGAGAGGGTGGTCTGGTCAAAGGTGTGTGAGTTTGTGCAACAAACAGACAGTAAAGACAGTGTCCTGGATGTGACACAGATGACATCAGCTCCTACACATTCTGGAACTTGACCACACGCTGATGGAGGCTGGTGTTTTCTCCTCGTTGCCACGCAGTCCCATGGCAACCTAGATTCAGGCCCAAATTAACAACTTTGATTTCCCCCTCAGAATGAGCTTGAGAAGAAACTGACCCGGGCCAAGAAAGTTGTGTTTGTGTGTGAGAGAGAGAGAGAGAGAGAGAGAGAGAGAGAGAGAGAGAGAGAGAGAGAGAGAGAGAGAGAGAAAGAAAGAAAGAAGAGAGAGAAAGAGATAGATAAATAGTATTTCTAAACTATTCTCGTTCGAAACACTGTGCGTCCGTGTTAGTCCGTGTGAGGCTCCAAACCCCTCACACGGACCCCTAACAGCACATCAACACGCCACACACACCCCATCGCCAGCTACAGCGCCGGCATGTGTTCATTTGGGAGGTAACAAAGCTGGAGTCCTGTGCACTACAGGAAGGGAGGCTGTTGTATGTCTGGAGACATTTACATATGAGACGCAGCAGTGTGATGTGTGCCTGGCTCAGACAGGACGGCTGTTGGCTTTGGCACACACACACACACGAGCAAGCAGACATGCATATGTGCAAATGCACACACACACACACGGTTTCACGCACGCACTCACACACATACACGCACACACACACACAGCTGTGTGTTGCAGGGATGCTCAGACAAGCTCAGCGGCACGCCAGGCCAGGGCGGAGTTGGAGCCAATCAGAGACGAGACGTTCCTCATCCCGGGGCCAGGCCGGGGTCAACGACCTCTGGAGCCAGAACCAGCGTGCAGCGTCCACACTGCCCAGACCTCACACCGCTGAGCTCGCTCTCCTCGCCCTCCGTCTTCCTCTTCCATCCCTCCTCCTCCCCCTCCTCCTCCTCCCCCTCCTCCTCCCCCTCCTCCTCCTCCTCCTCCTCCTCCCCCTCCTCCTCCCCCTCCTCTTCCCCCTCCACCTCCTCCTCCTCTCGCTTGTTTGACTTCATCTGAGTGACTTCAAATAATGCATTTGTTTGTTGTGTCAGAGCAAAAAGTTCTCTGAAAGTTTCTCCGAAAATAAAAGTGTTCTTTGAACCGAGACATCTTTGTCTGGATGTGGCAACGCAATCTGGCAACTATCTTGGGAGGCATGTTTTGCATATAATCTGGAAACCAGCCTACATATTCATGCCATGTCATTGTCACAATCTTGATATGTACAGGTCTAGGTCAAAGTAAGTGTGTCCACATATGTTTTTGACCCTTTTGAAAGCTCAATTAAAATACATTTTAAATGACCTTTTCAACACTTTTCTTCAAGAGCCAATGGATCAAATTCCTATTCAGACATTATAATATCCTCTACACAGACCATTTTTTTAAGACATCCACAATTGTAACTATAAGTTGGGAGAGAAAAAAATCACTGCGGTGACATATTTGTTTATAATTGTGCAGAACTGCCAAATAATCCTCTGAGGATTTGACATCCCAGAATTAAAACATAAACATTTTTTTTTCCAACCAATTAGGATTCATCTGGACAACATCTAACTTGATATCTTCCTTATTATTATCCTCTGAGAACTATGGGAGATGTCTAGCGAAACTGGCCGCATCTCAAAACAGTCGGGCGGAGAATTTCCAGCGTGGACCTCATTAGTGTGAATGAAGAGAAGCTTGTCCACTCAACAGCGGTCGTTTACCACCTGTCTGAGGACACCTGACAAGCCTCCTCTCCTCCCCAGACAGCATGAGAAGGAGAGGAAGCGCTTTCTACTTTTAAACCACCTTATTGAAGTTCCTCAAACACCCCTCCAAGATGGGATTCGGTTGTAAACCCTTCAACCTGGAGGCTGAGTGACAGATCAAAGCCTGGTATAAAACCTTCCTTTCAGAAAGGCAAAGTTACGGGGTCGTCCGTTGGCGGAACGGTCGATTGTAATGGTCTTGTTAGGATGGCGAGGACGTGAAGCACTTTGGTTGGTATTCGTTACAGATGTGAGCTAGAAGGAGGGTTCGCTATCAGGATGGTTTAAAGTCCAGGAAAACAGGGGGCTGTACCCACAATTCTTTGCAGGGCGCACCGTTCCGAACGGTCCCGTCTGAACCGCACCCAAGCGCGGGCCGGCACCGGCGCCACGCCCGATGTCGGGCGTTTGATCAGCCAATCAGAAGAACCGCAACAACAGAGACCAATCGCAACATCATCACGGCCTGGCTTGAGATGAAACGGAACAAAGCTAGACTTCTTTGTCTTTGGGACTCCCACAGGGAGCTGGGTGGGGGAGGAGGGGGGGGGGGCTTTTGAGGGCATTTACCAGATTAGACCACACATGATTGAGACCTAGTATGGATAGAAGGGACCGTTCTGCTGGCCTGCCTTCGAAAGTTTGAGATCTCTAAAGTCTCAGATATGGATGAATGGCTCACAGGATCACACGCACACACACACACACCTACTTAGCCACTGAGAGATGCCGATGGCTGGTTGGAGAAAAGGCTCTCGTCGGTGTGTGGAAGCGTGTTTGAAGTGTGTGTTAGGGTTTTGGCCGGCCAGGGCATTGTCCAGCCCCACACAGTGACCCCTCACGCCAGGCCCTCCGTCAGGCTGAATAGAGGAGCAGATGG
>NC_090070.1:11229982-11237482 GCF_038355195.1 Osmerus mordax | reverse complement strand
ATGCACCATCATACTAAAGTATGACAATATATGCAAGAGACAAATAGTATGTGTGAAACAGAATGTTAGTATATGTACGAGAATAACAGGATGTGTAAGAGAGAATACTTGTCTATGTGAGAGAGAATACTTGTCTATGTGAGAGAGAATACTTGTCTATGTGAGAGAGAATACTTGTCTATGTGAGAGAGAATACTTGTCTATGTGAGAGAGAATACTTGTCTTTGTGAGAGAGAATACTTGTCTTTGTGAGAGAGAATACTTGTCTTTTTGAGAGAGAATACTTGTCTTTGTGAGAGAGAATACTTGTCTTTGTGAGAGAGAATACTTGTCTATATGAGAGAGAATACTTGTCTATGTGAGAGAGTTTGATTGAAAAGGAAGTAGTACTGAATTCTCAGTTCCTGATTGGCTTACACATGAAGAAGGATTTGGGGTAGATGTAGCTAACGCCCACCTTCCCTATCAAGACGAGACTGAGTGACATGACAAGATGGATTCATTAATAACATTTTGCATACTCCAAATCCTGCGGCGTCATTGTCAGAAATGTTGTATCAAAGACGACAGCCATACACGGGGGCTGTTTCTAACGCTAACGTTGACAATGAAATGCGCCGGCTCTTCAGACCTGGATCAGGTGCATCAAGGAGCGGCAGCAGCACTCTGTCAGGAGCTAGTCTTAATGCCAGCCAAGTGATGGCGCAAACCCAATATCAAACTCCGCAGTACTTAAGACTAACTCCTGACAGAGTGCTGCTGCCGCTCCGTGATGCACCTGATCGAGGTCTGAAGAGCAGGCGCATTTCATCGTTAGCGTCAGAAATAGCCACTGTGGATGGCTGTCGTCTTTGATTCCAACATTTCTGACAACGATTCAAGCAAATCCACAAAAAAACTCAAATGTAGAATTACATAGTTGTTTAGGAAGCTATACCGACCCCCACTACTTGAGTCAAAAGTCCTAGATCAGTTTTTCAATTGATGAAACAAACTATCATTTAAATTAAATGCCTGTGTGAATACCGTCCCGTGGCACTGGGGTTTTAACCGTTGACGTCTTTAATTAGTCGAGTGGTCTTTACACCCTTGGCTACTAACCTAAGCTTCAATGCCACAACCTGAATTTGATGTAAATCTGTTCACAACATTTTCCAGTTGGGACTTTTAGTATCCTATTTGAGTGTAGGCCCCTATGCACGATGAGTGCCCGCACCCATTCACTGCAACGAAATAGCTTCATGGATCCGACTCGGAATCTGAGCTTAGAGACGCTTGACAAAAAATGTGTTTGGCGTGTGGTGCGTTTTGGAATTGTTAATGTGATGTGTTCCCATCGTATTTAAGACGAAATAGTTTACAAAGAAGAGGTTTGTTAATGTGACTGTATACATATCTCACTCATACTGGCTAATCAGCTAACATGTTAAAGTAGCCTAGTCTACATCCAAAGTCGCCGTCGTGAAACTAGCCTCACTTTCACAAAAAGCTTCGAGGTAAAATTAAACCTTCAAAAACGTCTACATTTAGCCAATATTATTGTGCACAATTATTTTAGTATAGTTAATATGTAATTTAATTCCATAATTTCCCCAGGAATAACTGTAAAAACGTATTTCAGGAACGGGTCTGTCCTCCCTACAATAACGCCGCAGCATTTGGAGTATTCAAAATTTTATTAATAAGTCCAATGGCTTCATTAAGCCGCCCACTCTCTGCCATCTTGCCATGTCACTCAGTCTCGTCTTGATAGGGAAGGTGGGCGTTAGCTACATCTACCCCAAATCCTTCTTCTTCATCTGTAAGCCAATCAGGAACTGAGAATTCAGTACTACTTCCTTTTCAATCAAACTGCCTTCCGTTTCAATCAAACTCTCTCACATAGACAAGTATTCTCTCTCATATAGACAAGTATTCTCTCTCACATAGACAAGTATTCTCTCTCACATAGACAAGTATTCTCTCTCACATAGATAAGTATTCTCTCTTACACATCCTGTTATTCTCTTACATATAGTAACATTCTGTTTCACACATACTATTTGTCTCTTACATATATTGTCATACTTTAGTATGATGGTGCATATAAGACGGTATTTTTGTGTGTGTAAGAGAGTATGCCAGTTTATGTGCAAGAGTATAATGGTGTATATGTGAGAGTATAATAGTGTATATGTGAGAGTATAATGGTGTATATGTGAGAGTCTAATGGTGTATATGTGAGAGTATAATGGTGTATATGTGAGAGTATAATAGTGTATATGTGAGAGTATAATGGTGTATATGTGAGAGTATAATGGTATATATGTGAGAGTATAATGGTATATATGTGAGGTCATGGTGTGTATGTGAGAGTATAATGGTGTATACGTGAGAGTATAATGGTGTATACGTGAGAGTATAATGGTATATATGTGAGAGTATAATGGTATATATGTGAGGTCATAGCGTGTATGTGAGATCAAGTATGAATTAAGTCCTATACGGCCTCTCATACACAGGCACCCAATAACATACATTCCCCTCACATGTGCACACACACACACCTTATGGATATCAGAGGCCTTGACATCTCATTGGGAAGGTCAAGGATGTAGTTAGGCCATGTTGATACACAGCCTGTCTCTCCTCAGTAAGTGCTGGTCAGAGTCCGTATCTGAACCATCCATCCACTGTTCCTGTTCTGATCTCAGCTCGGTGACAGAGGACAGTCTGATACATGATAGTGACTGTTTGTGGCAGTCAAAGTAGAGGTCTAATCCCTCCAACAAAGACAAGTTAATTTGTTATTTTTGCAACAGGGAA
The DNA here is from genome assembly GCF_038355195.1 of Osmerus mordax. Lineage (NCBI taxonomy): Eukaryota > Metazoa > Chordata > Actinopteri > Osmeriformes > Osmeridae > Osmerus > Osmerus mordax. Next base: position 11,234,677 of record NC_090070.1, on the reverse strand, counting down.
ATCCCCGAGTGACTCTCCTAAGTGACTCTCCTAAGTGATTCATACCAACCAAGTTCCACACATCAGCTAATCTGTTCATTTCGAAAGTGCGGATTCTGAGCTGAAAGGACCGACGCCAAGAGGAAACGCAGAACAACAAAAAAAAGATCGGATTCATTCTCAATCCCTTCATCTCGGTGTGTGGTAAACACACACTCCACCCCATCTCTCAGCCCAGGAATGTGCTCTGCCTGTCCTGCAGTGTCAGATTCCTCCCTGATCTGCCCCAGACCCCCACTTTATAAACCCCTACAGCCCTTTATACCCCTTCACAACCACCCCACACCCTTTTTACTGCCCTCCTCACCAGGAGGCAGGTCACCCATCCCTCATCCTCCTTATCCTCCTTGATCCCCCCCCCCCCCATCACGAGGGCGTAAAAAACTAAAACCACATCATCCTCCAGTTCACCTCTGAATCTGACACATAGGGAAACCGAAGCGTCCAAACAAGCTTCTCTTCTCCTCGTTAAGATGAGGATATAATCAGTGGCGAGCCAAGATTCTATTCCTACTCTCTTCAGGTTTTATATTCTACGCTCTGTTACAAAGACTGATCGAGTGACGAAAACGAGCGATGGAATGCGTGTGATCGGTAATATAAACAGTCGATTGCTCTCTTTCTCCGGTGTTTGTTTTAATCGGAGGAGTGTTTCAACGCTGCAGTCCACATCTGCTGGTGCAAGCTCCTACACGGACTCCCGGTCACTCAGAAACTGAAGGGATCCACAATCGTTTATGTGAACAAACGTTTTGCGCCAGAAGAAGTCTGTAATTATCGTTGACAGAACCTGAGTAATAGGCCCGGTCGTACGTGGAATCCGAGCTTCTTCTGTTCAAGGTGAGTTATAGTAGCTTTCATCAGAGCGCCGACGACACATCTTTACTTTCCAACTCAGGAAACCAAAACACGAAACACGAAAAAAAAAACTAAAATCCATCCGTTTGTCCACAACACACAAACAAACCCCTTTTATTTAAACAACACAATTGAAACAGCCCCTAACTCCTGGTAATGCTAAGGGAAGGCCAGTCAGTTTGAACAGAGAGCTAGTGTGAGCAGCCTGGTGCTAGTGTCAAGCCAGCCCCAGGCTCCTCTGCTGCCCAGGACTCTGAGGGATTAAGGGTCTCTTGGCTGACACACTACCCACACACTACCCACACACTACACACAAACACACACACACACACTACACGCACACACACTATTCTTACCCTGGCTCCATCCTCATGTTGAACACACACAGACATACACACACGCACACACACGTACACAAACACACACACACTTGGCATGGAGAATTAACCCTATACCGCGCAGGGTCTCTGATATGGGATATCCCTGATTACCCCTCCTCTGTCACCCCTCGTTCCTGCCATCCTTCGCCCCTGATAACTCAATGAAGAGCCCAGCCAGAACCCCCTCAGCCAGCTACGCACTGACGCTGCCACACATGACAGGGATCCCAAACACATGGTAGTGTGTGTGTGTGAGAGAGAGGCAGACACAGAGAGGGAGAGAGACAGAGAGAGGGGGAAAGAGAGAGAGAAAGAAAGAAAGAGAGTGAGAAATTTTACATTTAGTCATTTAGCAGACGCTCTTATCCAGAGCGACTTACAGTAAGTACAGGGACATTCCCCGCCGAGGCAAGTAGAGTGAAGTGCCTTTCCCAAGGACACAACGTCAATCCGCACGGCCGGGAATCGAACCGGCAACCTTCTGATTAATAGCCAGATTCCCTAACCGCTCGGCCATCTGATTCCCTAGAAATAAAGAGATTGAGGGAAAAAGTGAGTAAGAGAGGAGAGAGGAAAAGAAGGTGCCGATGTATCAGGCTTCTGTTTTACACAGTTGTGGTTTCAGAAACGGAATGCAGCTGGCTTCGATGGAGCGAGGGACAAGAGGAGAGAGAGATAAGAGGAGGAGGAGGAGGAGGAGGAGGAGGAGGAGCTAACATTACCCCAGTGCTGACATGTTAAGCGTTTGGAATGAGGAGAGGATGAAAGGGGGGGAGGTGTTAACAGAACAGGGGACGGACATGAAAGTCAGACTGGACTGAAGGAGGTGAAAGAGAGAGAGGGTCTGGAGATGGTTGGTGGGCTGGGTGACACACACACACACAGATGCACACACATGCAGGCGTGTACACACATGACGACACACGCACATGAAAACACACACACAAAGAGACACTAACATACATTAAAAACATGCACATCACACACACACACACACACACACACACACAGCCAAGCTTCCACTTCGCCATCTCCAACAAAGGACCAGAACCAGGAAGAGTCCAGCTCAGAGTGACCCCTGGCTTCAGGAGGAATGAGGACATGGCTTCTATAGAAACTAGAGGAGAAACGAGCCTCTTCTTCCTTTCCCTCCCCTTTTACCATCTCTTTTCATCCCTCGCTTTCAGCTCAGACAAAAAACAGACAGACATCCCTTACAGAACCCATCTCGTTCCAATGGCCGAGCCACAATGTGTGGAGAACCTGCCATTGAAGGTCGGGGAGAATGGAGTAGAGGCGATTGGATGTTTTTTTTTTTTTAAGGGTCCTTTTTTTTCTTCTTACATCCACGGCCACCGTTTGAAGAGAGACGGGTGAATGAGGATGGGATGAATGGGATTGTGTGGTTTGGTTATCGTGAGGCCTGGGTGGATGCAACTCCAGACACATTCAAAGGTCAAAGTTCATCTGAGACCACATCCATTCACCCCAGGTTGAAACAAATAAACCTCAGAAAACCAGCTTAGTGACCATTTTGGTCTCGCGCTTCATGCCCAAGCTGTCTACCTTTATCCCTCTCTCTCTTTCTGTTATAGAATCTCCACTTTCAGAAGAGTTGAAGATTCTCCAACATCCCTCTGATCCTCCACCACCTCTCCACCCCTACTTTCACAGTTAATCATAGTTCCTCCCTTCCTCGGTTCCCCTCCCGTATCTCTCTGTCTCGCTCAATTTCCCCTTCACCATCCCCCAATTACAGACACACACACACACCCTGATCCTGCCCCCTACCTAATCAGCCAGGCCCATCTCGGAAGAGAAAGCTCAGATCTGTGTTACATCGCTGACAGACCACGAGCCCTGTAATCACTCTGCTCAACAGTAAACCTGTCACTCTCTCTCTCACACACACACACGGTACACACACACACATGCGCACACACATGCCCGTAGACACTGATGCACATACAAAAACTCACATCATCGGAATCCTGGGAAGAGAGAAAGAGGGGAGAGGTGAGGAGAGGAGAGAGAGAGGAGGAGAGTAGAGGGGAGGAGAGGTAAGCAAAGGTGAGGGGAGGAGAGGAGATGAACTGTCTTGGGACCTCCATGGTTGTAAACTTCACAAGATGACTTAAGATAAGACTTACAGGACCACATAGAGAAGGAGCGGGGGTGTGTGAAGGGCAGGATGGTGTGTGTGTGTGTGTACAGCAGGGGCCAAAAGTATTGGGAGCGACATACATTTTGTGTTTGCAAAGCTTGCTGGGCCTTGGCATAAAATGACTGCTAACATAATTTCAGTAAGTCATATCATCAGCACAGGGGAAAGTGTGAACTAGTTCTAGCCAGGTGAAATCACTTTATCATTCTGATTGGATTTTAAGAGCAGATTGACTGCTGTAAAAGAGGGGACTATTTGCATATATTGACATTTTCGCCCCCCAAAAGCTTAAAAGAATATGAAATGTGCCTTATTGTATTCCAGTATTGTACAGAAAAGTGAAAAAAAAATCCTCAAATACTGAACCAGCAAACTTTGCAAAACACGACATTTGTCATTGACAAAAAATGATGGCCACGACTGTATGTGTGTGTGTACGTGTGTGACTTCTTTGACTTCTTAACCACGTCATCCTGGAGCAGCGCACCGCCACAGAGACCTCAGAGACCTCAGAGACCAATCACAGCGTGCTGTGTTGTTAAGCAGCCTATGATCCCCATAATCAGATTAAGACTTTGGATTGGGGGTGTGGAGCGGGGGTAGAGGGGGGTCGGTGTGGGGGGGAGGGAGGGAGGGGAGCAAGGCCGAATAAGTGCAGTGAGGAATGACACTGACGAGTGCGCATGAGCACGCACACACACACAGACACACACACACACACACACATCTCTCATCATCAAGGATTGATTGGCTCTGGGAGGCATATGAATATGTAATGAAAGAGATAGCCCCGCAGGGAAGTCCTCCATGTATTTGTGCAGCTGTTCAGCGGCCCACTGCGTCCGCGAGTGCTTCCACAGTGAAGCAACACGGCGGACATTAATCCTCCGCTCCGCGCACGGCCCTCCACAGCCCTGCACAGCCCTGCACAGCCCTCCACAGCCCTGCACAGCCCTGCACAGCCCTGCACAGCCCTCCACAGCCCTGCACAGCCCTCCACAGCCCTGCACAGCCCTGCACAGCCCTGCACAGCCCTGCACAGCCCTGCACAGCCCTGCACGGCTGTCCTGGGCTGCTGAGATGTCTGATGAGTTAAGATGTTATGAGACTGTGACGCTAACATAACAGAGATAGTAACGTCCCTTCCTGGGGGTTTCTGAATGAGTTTAGAAATTCCACACACACACACACACACACACAAAAATACATCCTGCGCACACACACTCATGCACACACGCGCACAAATCACACAAA
>NC_090070.1:11190314-11229782 GCF_038355195.1 Osmerus mordax | reverse complement strand
AGCACAGGGGAAAGTGTGAACTAGTTCTAGCCAGGTGAAATCACTTTATCATTCTGATTGGATTTTAAGAGCAGATTGACTGCTGTAAAAGAGGGGACTATTTGCATATATTGACATTTTCGCCCCCCAAAAGCTTAAAAGAATATGAAATGTGCCTTATTGTATTCCAGTATTGTACAGAAAAGTGAAAAAAAATCCTCAAATACTGAACCAGCAAACTTTGCAAAACACGACATTTGTCATTGACAAAAAATGATGGCCACGACTGTATGTGTGTGTGTACGTGTGTGACTTCTTTGACTTCTTAACCACGTCATCCTGGAGCAGCGCACCGCCACAGAGACCTCAGAGACCTCAGAGACCAATCACAGCGTGCTGTGTTGTTAAGCAGCCTATGATCCCCATAATCAGATTAAGACTTTGGATTGGGGTGTGGAGCGGGGTAGAGGGGGGTCGGTGTGGGGGGGAGGGAGGGAGGGAGCAAGGCCGAATAAGTGCAGTGAGGAATGACACTGACGAGTGCGCATGAGCACGCACACACACACAGACACACACACACACACACACATCTCTCATCATCAAGGATTGATTGCTCTGGGAGGCATATGAATATGTAATGAAAGAGATAGCCCCGCAGGGAAGTCCTCCATGTATTTGTGCAGCTGTTCAGCGGCCCACTGCGTCCGCGAGTGCTTCCACAGTGAAGCAACACGGCGGACATTAATCCTCCGCTCCGCGCACGGCCCTCCACAGCCCTGCACAGCCCTGCACAGCCCTCCACAGCCCTGCACAGCCCTCCACAGCCCTGCACAGCCCTCCACAGCCCGCACAGCCCTCCACAGCCCTGCACAGCCCTCCACAGCCCTGCACAGCCCTGCACAGCCCTGCACGGCTGTCCTGGGCTGCTGAGATGTCTGATGAGTTAAGATGTTATGAGACTGTGACGCTAACATAACAGAGATAGTAACGTCCCTTCCTGGGGTTTCTGAATGAGTTTAGAAATTCCACACACACACACACACACACACACAAAAATACATCCTGCGCACACACACTCATGCACACACGCGCACAAATCACACAAATCGTAGTTGTTTACAAGAGTTAGCGTCGTACATCGTAGACAAAGCAAAACTGTAAGTCATGTCTGATGTCACGTAGGCCATGATTGAATTGAGGGAATGTTTGAGCCCTGTTGAGAGGGCTGTAACTTAAAGGATTAGAGTGGAGAACACTGGTGAGGTTTGTACGAGAGCTATCAGAGACACCTGGGGTTGTACCTCATCCTCTGGCCCAGCCTGACCTACAGCAACAAATACACCCCTTCAACTGGTCTGGCTGACACACACACACTCTCTCTCACACACACTCTCACAAACACACACACACACACAGAGATACATACACATGTAAGGATGTGGACATGCATGTAGGGATGTGCGCAGACACACACACGCACAACACACAACACACAGCAAACCACACACACACTCAAACCCATTGCCCTCTCAAGCAGACATCATGAAAGACGGGTCCGCTCTCTCTCTCTCTCTCTCTCTCTCTCTCTCTCTCTCTCTCTCTCTCTCTCTCTCTCTCTCCCCTCCCTCCTCCTACACCTCCCTCCATCCCTCCCTCTCTCTCTCTCTCTCTCTCTCTCTCTCTCTCTCTCTCTCTCTCTCTCTCTCTCTCTCTCTCTCCCCTCCCCTCCTCCTACACCTCCCTCCATCCCTCCTCTCTCTCTCTCTCTCTCTCTCTCTCTCTCTCCTCTCTCTCTCTCTCTCTCTCTCTCTCTCTCTCTCTCCCCTCCCTCTCCTACACCTCCCTCCATCCCTCTCTCTCTCTCTGTCCTCCTGTCTTATCAATCCATATTGGTTCAGTCTTATATCAACCATGAGGCTTTTGAACCATGTCAACCATAACCAGGGACCTGCACCCCTGACCCCGACCATGTCGCTTTTACGGCTAGGCCAGGCTGAGTGTTAAACTGTTTGGGTCTAAAACTGTCCTCCTCCAATTTGTGGTACAGCAGGTATGAAAACAGTGTGTCCGGCTCTGCTGTTTGCTCTGAGGGACGCGGCAACACGAGGAGGGTCAGCCATCGTTAAGTTTGACCACTGGATGCGTAAAAAGTGACGAAAAAAGGCATAAAACGTCCTGCTGGACACAGGCCGGGGCCATGTGTGTGTGTGTGTAGGGGGACAGAGTGAAGAGAAGAGAGAGAGAGGAGAGAGACGGAGAGAGAAAGAGGAGAGACAGAGAGAGGGAGAGAGAGGTGAGAGGAGAGAGAAAGGAGAGACCGAGAGGAGAGGAGAGAGGAGAGAGAGAAAGGATAAATCATCACTAACATAAACTCGCCACTACCATGAAACCATCACAGCGTTTGCCACACTGAACCTCAATCGTCCGTATGACAGCCAGCCAATCAAACTTGATGAAACAAGGTCATGGACACCATCCAAACACACTATACGTCTGCTCATAAAAGACAGTCTGGGAAAGACAGGAAGAGAGGCCGACCCAGGGAGAGAGGCGACCCAGGAAGAGAGGCCGACCCAGGGAGAGAGGCGGGGCGGGTGGGGGGTCCCTCTGAACCTCAACGCTTCTTTACTGGTCGCTGTAAACCCCTCATGATCCCTGGCCTGGCAGGTTACCCATAAAATCGCGTGTTTTCAAACAGGACCCCAGGAATGCTCTGAACTTGGCCTGTGTCGGGGCTACGGGTGTCCTCCCTTCTGCCTGATGGTAAAAGGACACCTCTCAGTCCTGCAGGTTTACAGTCTTTAAAACCGGCAGGAATTCAGTTGTTGGGGGAGAGAGAGAGAGAGAGAGAGAGAGAGAGAGAGAGAGAGGGGGGGGAGAGAGAGAGAGAAAGAGAGAGAGAAAGAGAGAAGGAAGGAGAGAGAGAAAAAGAGAGAAGGAAGGAGAGAGAGAGAGGAATCCCATTCCTGTTCATCCAACGGAAATTTCCAGGTCTCATCGACCCTAACAAGTAGGATCCCGTCTTTCACCCGATGAAGAGGGTAGAGAAGGAGGACCGAGGGGAGGGAGAGACAGAGGGAGGAGGAGAGAGGAAGAGGGAGAGGGAGAGGGAGAGGGAGAGGGAGAGGGAGAGGAGAGAGAGAGAGAGAGAGGGAGAGGGAGGAGAGGGAGAGGGAGAGGAGAGGGAGAGGGAGAGGGAGAGGAGAGAGGCGTCAGAGTGTTTAGCTACACACATCACTGCACCACATTGTGAACCTGTCAGTCCTTCGGCTCGCCTGGCTAAGTGTGGTCAAGAATCCATGTTAAATACCAGATCCATTCCCTTACAGCTATTTGTTTTTGTAAACACATCCACAAAGGAGGAGGAGCACGGTGGTTATATACACAGCCCTGGGATTCATTCATTATAAAAAGGGGCAAATGCCTTCAAACACAAAGATCTTGTATCTGGTGGGATTCCTTCCGTGATATTCTGTTTGTTCACGTTTTTTGGGGAACAAAAAGTCTTGTTTTAGCACCTCCTAAAAATATCGTAAAAAATTACAAATACAAAATGATACTGTCAGTGTGTTTTTCTCAGCTAGTTAGGACCCCTCGTACATCTGAATGTTGTCTCTCTTCTCTCTCTCCCTCTCTTACCCCCTTCCCCCTCTCTCTCTTGTCCACCCCCATGCAGCCTCTAGCACTAAGCTCTGTTATGAAGGCCCCGCTTGGGAAAAGCAGGGAGTGTGCAGAGTGATCTCATTTTCGGGAGGTTTAATGGAAGCGTTATCAAGATGATCCAGATGGGATCTGGTGCTCGTGCCTCCAGACCCAGCTCAGGACAGCTTAGCGGACCAGCCCCTCACGTACACTCTTACATCTCTCACTGTGGACCACCTGATGGACTTCCTACACAGGAGTTAATGACGCTGTAACTGGAACAGTAAATAACGGCTCTGAAAGGGCCCAGGAACAAGACATCCGTCAGGATACAAACATCGTAAGCGCCGTCAGATCCAGGTTTACAGTACCACGACACACATGCAGTTGAATCAGTTGAAACACACAAACCGACTTAACCGACTCCAGACAATGCTACACATGTTCAAACGTTCACGGATATCTTTATATCTGTTTATATCAAGTGGTGCAATGTAAGTCGATACGGGCAGTACAGTTCCACGTTGCCCTGCTCTATCCATTTGGCAGATTCTCCGATGCCATTCGCTCAGCATCGATAGAGATCAGGTCCTCACGGAGCAGCTAAGTGCAGACAGTGTAGGCCGAATGCGACCGTTCCTCATTGAAATAACAGTGGAGTGTTAATGGGACTGTTTCCACAGCGTCTGTGCACACAGTGTGTGGAGTCAGGAAGACTGTCACGGTCTGGTCCATCATATGTGCTGGTGAGTGATGGGAGGTGGTGGTTGGGTGTGTTTTGAGTGTGTGTGTGTGTGTGTATGTGTAAGTGCGTTTGCGAGAAGAAAAGAAAATGCTCTTGTGTGTGTGGAAGCATGTACGTGACTCTGTTTTACAAGGAGTGTGTGTGTGCAATTGTGTGTGTGTGTGTGTGCAAGCATCAGTGTGTGTGTGTGTGTGCAAGCATCAGTGTCTGTGTGTGTGTGCGCAAGCATCAGTGTGTGTGTGTGTGTGCAAGCATCAGTGTGTGTGTGTGTGCAAGAATCAGTGTGTGTGTGTGTGCAAGAATCAGTGTGTGTGTGTGCAAGCATCAGTGTGTGTGTGTGTGTGTATGTGTGTGCAAGCATCAGTGTGTGTGTGTGTGTGCAAGCATCAGTGTGTGTGTGTGTGTGTGCAATCGTGTGTGTGTGTGCAAGCATCAGTGTGTGTGTGTGTGTGTGTGTGTCCATCTCAGCTGCCTGCTGGTTTTACCGCCCTCCAGGCTGTGTTGATGTGAACCCCAACATGTCTCAATCTCAGGAGCTGTGAACAGCCTGATCAAAACCACATGAGCAGGACCAACAGTCTGGCCCACAGCACAGACGGGTCGCCACAGCAACGACCTGCTCCTGACACGGTCCGAACGCTCGGATCGGACCAGTCGGATGTCGTAAACCTGAATCACGGCCGCACTTATTTCCAGATGAAGTCACATTGTAGAAGGTGTGTGGACGCGTCCACGGCTGCTGTGCTTTAAAGACGCCTCGTTGGATGCGGGGGGTTTGGTCTGTGTCAATACCTCATTTCCTCCACAACGTGACCTCCAGGGGCGTGGCCACTCTCGCCAATTACTCACGGACCTCTCAACCCCCTCTGCTGGGGTGTTCCCTTCCCACTTCCCCCTCTTATGGGGTCACAGGAGGTCAACAACCCCCCCCCCCCTCGCCCTCCTCCCCCCCCCCACACCCACACCCTGTTCTGCCCCTCTGACCTGCTCTCCTAACAGACAAAGCTTCCTTAGGGCTGTGTTTTAACCAATCACGACGCCTGATTGTCACTGCCCCGAGTTCCAGAGCCTCTTCAGGGTTCCTAAGTGGAACGGTGTGGGACTCGGACAGATGATGTCACAATGGGATTGTTATCATCCAGCAGGGATGAGGAGGTATGGAAGGGGGACGATGTCTTGGGGGATATGATGGGTGAGATCCTTGGATATTATCACAATCAGGAGATGTCAATCGCCTCAGTTCTACTGACTTCAACCCATTTCATTCATCATGGTAAAATATGTCTATTGTGACACACTATCCCCCCGTCACACACTATCACTTAATTAACTCTTTCTATAAACTTTTCTCAGACGAATAATTTATTTCATCTTCTAAAAGGAACCCAAACTGGTATTTATTGTCTGTCTGTCTCTGTGTGGCTTCAGCCTGTACATTTCTTTATATGGAAACAATACCAATCTTATTAAAATGACATTACGCTTTTTCTGAGACGCTCAACCAAGATGAATTCAGCACCAGCCTCAAGCGGAAGATTAATTTTCAATATGTCGAGACACAACTGAAGACATGCCAAGAATCTGACATCTGACTGCCCATACGCAATAAACTGTGTGTGTGTGTGTGTGTGTTTTGCCAGACCCTTATGCCACAATTAAATGAGAAAAGATATTTCCTTTCAGACTCAGGTGGAAGTTGATACACATACCCCAATTATAGTTATGCCAGGCTAATTGCTTCCATTTCCTAACTAGCTGTTGGAATTGGAATTTACTACACCAGGGAGAGAAGGCAAACTGGATATGTGATGGTTTGGAAGTGGCTTTGGACATGTGAGAGGATGTTAACTGTTACTGATGCCTTTACCTCAGTGGATGTAGTGCTTTGACAGCATTTCAGCAGAGAAACACAGTGATTAGTAACCCCAACAACAATTTAAATGTGACAGAATGTCAGTAAATGTTGATATGACTTCAAAATAAGTATGTGAGGAATTTTTTCTAGGAGGTATAAATACTTCTACAATTTCACGATATTAACCTTGAAGCATAAAGCTGAATTCTTCAAGGTCAAAGGCAGTGATTCCAGCTGAATCAAGACACGGGCAATTTGAAGGAGCAGCAGGATCGACCCAACAATTGACCGATCCATCATCTGACACAATCAGGCATTGTTGACATTAGTCTGAATCCAGTCCAAAACTTAAACTACCCGACATACAGCATCATAGCGCACGGTTCTTGGATTCATATGGAAGTAATTGTCCCTGACTGGGAAAAGCTGTTTCTCTTCAGGCAGGCAACATCTCCATCCATCACGATTTGACACATCTGATAGCTGTCAGGTAGGGTTTGTGAAGCCTTTTGAAAACCTGCGTCTGGAAAAAGAGAGATTGGTGGCAGTTAGAAAAAAGGGGAGAGGAGATGGTGAGACTTGGCTGGGAGGTCTGTGCTGAAGGGATAACTGGTTTTAATGGTGCCATTTTCAAGGTTTTCTGTCGCTTGGTTTGCGAGTCGTATCTCTCACAGCGACGGCAGCTTTTCTTGAAATGAGAAGCAGCTTTTTGAAAGAAAACCCCCCCAAATATTGATCCCACAACTTGTAACTAGAATGTTCCATTTAACCATTCTGAAACGGAGGTACAAAACACTGGGACATTCTTCTCCCGCACACCTTCAGCGAAATAACAAACCCTCGTTTGAAGTTTCTCCTCAGAGTAAATCGGTAAAGACAGGTTCCAGACTGTGCTCCATTCTCATTAGGCTCCTACCAGCAGCCATTGTCCAGTCTCCCCAGATGAACCTGTGTCCTTGACCCAGCAGGGCGTCTACTAGGCCTTTGTCCCAACCACGACAAAGCAAGAGTCCACGGGCGATATTTAATAACTGACACACTTAAGGAGAGGAAGACACAGCATGCTTTGATTGGAGTGGCTTGAGAAAATGAAAATAAAGAAACGTCCATTGAGGTTACCTTCGATGGCAGGAGAGGCTGTTTTGAATTACGCCCAAGTGCATTGGCCAGAATGAAAATCTGTTAATCCAACACACAAGCTGATCCGTTAGAAAGTTGTCAATTTACATCCAGACAGGATATTAACACCATAAGTGCATTTACAAAAGATCTAATCCTCAGATAACACGACACCACTAAATGGATTGGCGTACGATCTCTACGATAGATATTGAACAAACCACTTAAGCACAAGTAAACAATACCTAAGACCAATAACCAAACCCAAAGAAATCCACACAGTAAGAGTCTGCATGCCTTTCACTGTAACAACAACCCCCCCCCCCAAAAACAAACACGTTAAACGGTTAAATCCACTTAACGTACAGATCCTGTCTCTTCAGGCCTCTGAAGTGGATGTATGTTGGCTGAGGTTTCGGAGCCGGGCTCGGGGCTCTGGGCTCGGGGCTCTGGGCTCGGGGCTCTGGGCTCGGGGCTCTGGGCTCGGGGCTCTGGGCTCGGGGCTCTGGGCTCGGGGCTCTGGGCTCGGGGCTCTGGGCTCGGGGCAGGGAGGACGGGGAGAAGCGCCGTCTGGCGTGGTGAAGGCTGTTCCCCTTGCGCTCGGTTGTTTGTTGTGCTTGGCACCCGACTTGGATGGATTTCCAAACGTGCGAGACTTTCGGATTGATTTTTGTGGCATTTTTTAAGCCTTATTTGACGGTTTTGAAATGAGGTGTGACAGGAAAGGCAGGGAGAGAGAAGGGAAAGGGAAGACATGCAGCAAATGGCCAAGGCTCGAATCTAACCCAGGCCACTGCTGTAAGGCCTTGTGATACACACATTTATCCAGCGAGCTAGCAGGTCACCCCGATGTGTGAGACTAGCGGGTGTCTTTTGGATCTAAGGGAGTCAGTTGGCTGAGCGGTGAGGGAGTCGGGCTAGTAATCCGAAGGTTTCCAGTTCGATTCCCGGTCATGCAAACTGATGTTGTGTCCTTGGGCAAGGCACTTCACCCTACTTGCCTCGGGGGAATGTCCCTGTACTTACTGTAAGTCGCTCTGGATAAGAGCGTCTGCTAAATGACTAAATGTAAATGTATCTAAGGGGCGGGTGCCTTGGTGTGGGTGGCCTTTGAACCCCCGAACCTCACTGCGTGTTGGTCCACCGAGGGTCTGTTCCGGCTAATGAAGAGCTCCTCTCGGTGAACTGTTCCCACCTTAACATGCAGGAATGAACCCCTTGGACAACATGAGTCAGCGGACACATGTTGGAAGGAGTTAGCGAGGTTATTGGAAAAGAGAAGGTAAAGCTGCACAACATATCCTCATGAGCTCATACTTTACACTTCTGAGACTCGCCCTAGACCACAGTACAGATCACAGTACAGACCACAGTACAGATCACAGTACAGACCACAGTACAGATTTGAATTTAAACTGCAGTACGGGTTTTAGTAAAGGCTGTACTACAGATTGTAGTACGGATCGAAATACAGACCAAACTGTAATACAGATCAAAGTACATATGGTAGTACAGACTGTAGGAGAGACTGTAGAACGGACCACAGTACGCACCGTAGGGAGAGACTGTAGAACGGACCACAGTACGTACACCGTAGCACAGATGGCAGTACAGTGCTCGCCGTAGTGAGGTCTGCATGTGTTTCCTGCTCCAGCAATCAAGGGAGATGATCTGCAGAGAGAGAAGAACTCTCCTCGCTGCAATTCATCATCAGGCCTGCGACGTGGAGCAACCTCCAGAGCCCGGGCCGTGGTCTCTGGGCTGTGTTCTGTTCACACGAGGAGACTGACACTTTATGTTGAAAAGAGGCACGCAAAAAGAACAGTGGGCGCTGACCAGCAGTGGGATTGCTACAGTAGATTCTAAATATACAGTAGGTACTGTGTGGGGTCGAGATGGAAACCAACTGGCCGGACTCCCTCGCACATAGTCCTTAGGGTTCTCATTTTGATATCCACAAATATTTATCGACTCAGTCAAATGAATCGCCCTGGACACTCTGCGATCCGACGCATGTTTTAATTCATTAACCAAATCACGCACCCCAACTCTGCTTTCACTCTCTGTGTGTGTGTGTGTGTACTAGAGAGAAAACATGCTTTTAGGTGCACTCATGCTGTGGATGTGTATGATGTGTGTGTATGATGTGTGTGTGTGCGTGTGTAGTACATGCCTACCTAGATTTAGTAGGATGAATATCAGACGTCTAAAAGAACAACACAAGAGCCTGTGTAACGTCAGATCAGTGAGGTGGACCAAGTGGCTTACTTCAACATCCCATTTCTCACATTTCCATTCATGTCTTGTTATTATTTTGATTACTGGGAGTTCTGAATCAAAAAAACTGACTAGAAAAATAAAGAAAGAGAACAATATAGAAGGGACGTTCATTTCTTTACAGCTCTACCCTGACCCCTACTGACCAGGCATTCTGCAAAGCCACCTAAATTGACCAGTGGGGTCCTTGAGTTTCATGATAAGTGATGCAAAAGTTGTATTCAGTTAACTACTTACCACAATATCGTGCAACTGAAGCTACCATTAGTGATGGCTGAAAAAAGAGCTCTCTCTGACAACAAAACAACCTTCTTTTAGCACCAGTCGTCTCCAAACCCTGAGGTAAACTGACACTAATCTGCCCTCACGCCCTCATACCTACATCCTCCTCCAGTCGACACGACGATCAGGATCTCCCGTCCAGAGAAGAAGAAGACTTCACAGAAAGCCTCCATTACCTCAGATTAGTGTCAACGTCCCCAATACCGGTAAGACGCCGCCGCCCTGCCCCGTTTCACACAGCGGCTGAGCTTCTCTGACTAAAAGGCTCGGGAGTGAATCGTCCTTTTTCTTCTCCATCCAGGAGGTAGTAACAGTGCTGAAGACTTCAAAGCCTCTCAGGCTGTAAACATGACTTCACCAACAACCTCGTTTACGCAAGTGTTCACGTCTGAGGACGGGCTGAGTGGCGTTTCGCCGTGGTTGTGACTCATTCATAACCACGGCTGCTTTTGCTGGCCTCCTGTGCTTCCTGGGCCAGGATACAGACGACCAGACGACTTCCCTGGTGGCGCTGTGATCCAGACCAACATCTGGACCCTTCATTGTCTTCCATGTGTTAGCATATGCTTCACATCGTCGCTAAAACAACTCTCGACGATGAATAATTACAATTGGAGTGTCATGGATAGGAAATGACTGGCTACCCAAGGAAAAGCGGGATCTATTTTCACACCCGTGTCATAATGGTCGTCTTCTGAGCTTCCAGCAGTACAAGGGCTTCAGGTGCTTTTCATTTCCCTGTCGTCACGAAGCGTTTTAACGCAGAGAAGCGTCAGAGAGAGTTGTAACCAATACTCCCAGATCAGAACTCAACATTCCTTAATGGTCTTGTTGATCTCGACTCTGGATGACCACAGACCTGTTAAAGACACTTCCAAGGACTGGGTATGTTACTGTACTTAAGGGGACCCTCAAACATGCACTTCCTCATGCCTGGATGTGTTTTTAACGCCCCTTTAGCTCAGATTTGCTAATCAGATTAGCATGGCTGTTGCGCTACATGCCTTGTTACCTCTGAGACCGCAAGCAAGTGGAAGGTTCCCATGAGCGTTTATACACGAGGGCTTGCTAATGGCGCCCTATTAGCAGCAGCTAACTTGTCCCCAACGTCGACACCAATTACACTAACATGGAAATGATTAGCCGACGGATGGGTCGTCTTCCTTCGAACAATGTTGATTTTCACATTGAGACGTGGAGTAAAAGTGCCTTTCAGAGTATTACGTTCTGGTCTAATAGAGTAGAAATAATAAACTTTCCCTGAGTTCACAACTGGGACCGTGACCATTTCTACATACTTGTATGTTTCTGTAGGTAGTCTTAGAAGTGCTCCACAGCAAGCCGTGCTTTCGAGAGGGAACCGTAGCTAAGCTAACAACTCCCTAGATCTCTTCTCTGACAAGCTGACTCTCTGTGTTCAACGCAAGACCAAAAAAAATCATGTTTGCGGTGGTGCTTTGCACTGTTGAGACATGACAGGGTTTTCAGAAGACTTGTTACTGAAAGCTTGTTTTTACAGCGTGAGTGTATGTTTTAAGTGGTGTGTTTGTGTCTGAAATATGTGGTGGGAGTCAGGGCTTTGTAGGCCGGGGGGGTCATTTCTGCTTTATGTTCTCCCTAACACATGTAGAGACAGAGTCGTTTGTAAAGAATCAGTCACGTATGACTCAGAGTCAACGTGGAGATGATTCATCTGCTTCCTTGACATTGAGTTGTGACATGGTATGTGAGGCGTTCAACGGGCTGTGATTGTCTGAATTGCAGACACACTAGTCCACATGTTTGACCCCCAACCTCTAAAAGGATCGGCTATTTTACAAAGCAACGATGATTTCTTGGCATACGGTCGTCTACGACTTCCTACAATTTCCCCTCAGCGCCGGAGTCAACGTTGTTTATTGCCTGTGAGGATGTCCTTAGTGGTGTCAAAATGGCAGCTTTCCAACACAGTGAAGGTAAACTATACAGCTGGAGTATTCGGTGGAGAATCTTCTAAGAATAGTTATGAGTTACTGATGTGTTAATATTCAGTTTGAAATTATAACGTTGAGATTTAAAGTCAACTTGTTTTAAACATATTATCCGTCTACGTCTTGGTGAGGTTTGACATATTCTGTAAAGATAATGACAGCTTAGGTCGACCGTTATTCATCGAGATCTGAAAACAGTCCGATGAGACACTCAGCGAGATGAAAAAAACACACTTGTTTAGGATGGGGAAAAAAGCGCTCACGACGCGTCCTGTTAAAGACGAGAGTCCATGGAGAGTTCATGTTACTGCACCGGCCAGATATGACAGTGTAATTAGTCATCGACGTGAGCCTGACATGACATGGCTCACATGGGCTTTAAGGAGGGAGAATGTAATCAGCTTTCGTGATCAACTGACCATCAAGTTGCACATCCTAGCTTCTCCAACTGGGATACTGCACAAGCAAGAACCTGGCCCTCTGCTGTAGTATCATGTGACACCTTTTACACACATTAAACTGGGTTTACTGCTGTCTCTCTCTCCCTCCCTTTCCCTCTCTCTACCTCTCTGTCTCGACAAAGGCGGGAAAATCACTGTAAACCAAATTACCCAAGGACCACTGTACTAACCCTGAACTGTCTAAATTTTATTTTATTTTATGTAAAGTACCTTGAGCTACAATTCTTGTATGAAATGTGCTATATAAATAAAGTCTTACTTACTTACATCTCTACATCGTGTATTTGAATTGTTTGTTTAATTCCAAAAATATATATTTTGTCGTTACCTCTGCTAGAGTGCAATATCCCTCCGGGGGACGAATAAAGTCCGACCCTTCTCTACTCTAAATCTACTCTAATCTACTTTACTCTACGGATGCGCCCGTCTAAACACGCATGTCCACACCAATAACTTTAAAATCTACCACACCACCCACACACAGCAACCCAGCACCACCCACAGCAACCCAGCACCACCCACAGCAACCCAGCACCACCCACAGCAACCCAGCACCACCCACAGCAACCCAGCACCACTCACAGCAACCCAGCACCACCCACAGCAACCCAGCACCACCCACAGCAACCCAGCACCACCCACAGCAGCCCAGCACCACCCACAGCAACCCAGCACCACCCACGGCAGCCCAGCACCACCACACAGCAACCCAGCACCACCCACAGCAACCCAGCACCACCCACAGCAGCCCAGCACCACCCACGGCAACCCAGCACCACCCACAGCAGCCCAGCACCACCCACGGCAACCCAGCACCACCCACAGCAGCCCAGCACCACCCACAGCAGCCCAGCACCACCCACAGCAGCCCAGCACCACCCACAGCAGCCCAGCACCACCCACAGCAGCCCAGCACCACCCACAGCAGCCCAGCCCTGCAGAGGAGGGGGGACGGCGTTATACAAAAGCAGCCCCTCCAGCGTGTTCCGTCTCTGGGTCTAGAAACCAATACCTCCCCCCCCTCCCCTCCTCCATCCCTCCTCCCTCCCCCCCCCTCTCTCTCCACGCCTGGATGAGCACAGGCGCTGTACCGTGAGCGGGGCCCGTGTGGGATTTCACTGTTTGGGTTGGCAGCCAGGGGTCCGAACCTGTCCGCAGGCTCAAGGGAAGTGGGCGGCATCACGGAACAAGTATTTGAAAAATCCCCCCTTGGAAAAGCTCTGCTCGCTCTGATAACCCCTCTGAGCATTGTCTATTGTTTATGGGAAACACACAGTGCGGTTTGCGCATGTTTGCGCAATGTCATTGTATGTTGGAACGTTTAATGATGGAGTTCAATGGTCGGTTGAGTCATTATGTTGCTTTATGTTTTTGGCCCGCCCCATACCTTACATCATCAGCTGTAGGAGCAGAGCTAAGTGTCTCTCTGAAGTGGTTGTTGGAACACCCCTGTTTATGCAGGTGTGCCTTCTGTCACTTACAGTAGGACAAGATATGGGTCAAACCAAAAGCCTCGAAGTGTAGGGGTGCTTCAGGAGCCAAGGCTTTCTCCTGAGAACCAACACCGGCCTACGGGGCATAACAGTAGGATGACACACGAGAGATAGACAGAGTCAAGAGAGAGAGAGAGAGAGAGAGAGAGAGAGAGAGAGAGAGGGGGACAGAGTTGAGAGAGAGAGACAAAGAGAGAGAGAGAGACAGAAATATAGAGTGAGAGAAACGGAGAGAAAGCGAAAGCACCAGCGGAACCCTCGCTTCTTTCTCCGAGTCCTGTCCTGTGAAAACACGATCTGATCAACCGGGGGGGGGGGGGGGGGGTGGGGGGGGGGGGGTCGGCAGGGAAGGGGGGAGAGTGGGGGGGGGGCACATTCTTCAGAACCGCGGGCAGGCGTGAGATTTCCGTCTATTTTTGTCCATTTCTGTGTTCTCCCTCTGTCCCCCTCGTATAATTCCCCTGGAGTGTCTAGCGACATCTTTTCCCAGAGTTCTATGAATATATCGCTCCTCAGCTACAGGGCACTCCCCTGATCAAACGTGGCGTTCCCAGAGAAGAGGCGGAATGATCTGGAAAAGAAGAGAGAGACAGAGAGAGAGAGAGAGAGAGAGAGAGAGAGAGAGAGAGAGAGAGAGAGAGAGGGAAAAAGAGGATGAAAGAAGGAGGGCAAGGGAGAGTGCCTATTCATCTAAACTAAATGGCCCTTAATGACAAAGGGAAAAAAGCTTTTAGATACTGCTGCCAAATTAATGAAGCACAGAGATGCTTCCAGTTGTCCTACACAAGCAGGGGTCATCTGAAGTTAAATCAGACTTAGCGCCGTTCGACTCCAGCAGATTTAACGATGATACGAACGAGAGGAACGTATACATGTAGTCTTGGCTGAGAGCCAGTCCTGTACCTTCACATGTCCTGCATGATGAGGTGAAACTCTCAGACATGGAGCCCTCTGCTGCCATTAGACCCAGACACACTAAAGAGACTCCGTGCGCATTCCTAAATGTCCCCGCAACGTCCCATCCGTCTCGTTTGTGCTTCAGCCAAACGCTCGCATCGGACCGGAGACGACGTCAATCCATTCCGGGAGCACTCTCAACTGGACATGCGTTCAGATGGACCAGATAGCCGTCCAGCATTTAATGCAAAAACTGGCCGCTTGATATAAACACGATAATGAATCGTCTGAATGTTCCCAGTTCCATGAGGAGATCCAGTGGTTTCACTTGAGAGCGAGAGTGACCTTATCTCTCTGATGAGGTGGCTGGGTAACCGATGTGTCTTAAAGTAGCATCGCTGCATCCTTTTATATCTTACATCTGTTTCCTTCAATGCTGTATTCGAATGCTACCCACAGCTGTGGTCCTACATCTTTTTGGTGTGTGTATGCATATGAGTGTGTACTGTATGTGTGTGTATGAGGCGCAACAGTGTGTGTGTGTGTGTGTTTCCACCTATTCATCTCAGCAGAGGTGAGAGGTTGAGGATAAGTGCTCCTCTTATCTCCCCCCTGATGTATGTGCCTGGACTTGACACACACTGACCCTGGCCATACATCCTATCTCACACTCACCACTACAGCTGTGTGTGTGTGTGTGTGTGTGGGGGGGGGGGGGGGGGGGGCAACAGTGGAACAACTGTCCTTCAGACTGGATGTTGTACACGGTCTGTACAATATTACAGCTGGGATAGTTTGTGAGCAGCTTACACTGTATGTAGTGTGTGTATGTGGCTTACTGTGTGTGTGTGTGTGTGTGTGTGTGTGTGGTGGACGATGTGTATGTACTGTGTACAGCACAGCCGGTGTATGGCACGGTACCATACTTAGTGTATATTGTGGCCTTGCCTTGCTTCATGGAAACCTACACCATCAGCTCACATCCCTGTCGGTGAACATGAACATGTTGGCCCCTCCCCCAAAACTTTTCTCCCACATCCATTACGACCCCAACAGGCGACCGGCCCGGACACTGTTTACATGTAAGAGCTACTACGACAGACGCATTCCTTAGCGAGTGCACGGAACTCGCTCATCGTCCTGCCGACGGGATCCTTGGCAACAAACGGGAGTGTCCCGTAATCCCCCTGTAATCTCCAGTAAGGTTATTTAGATTAGGGGTCTATCTCTGCACTCCATCACTCCGCATTTTCCTGCGTTGGCGTGTATCTTTATCATACACTTGTCGTGTCCGACCGTGGTTAATTCACTTGAATAGATACGAGCCTGTTGGTCATGATGGATAGCATGAGGTGGTCGAGTGTGTGTGTGTGTAGAATGTGTGTGTGTAGGGGTTGTGTGTGTGTGTGTCCAGTAGATATGGACACTTCTTATCATAATTTCCAGCGATGCGTACAGCGGTAACGAGGAGAATTGATGGAGAAAGAGAGTGCTTCTGGGCCTGGTCCGTGGAGAGAGATGGAGGAGGAAACATGATGTATGAGCTCTACTCACCTCAACTCAACTACTGTACTAGGCTACTGGGGACACACAGGTGATTATAGAGAGGAGAGGAGGAGACGAGGAGAGGAGTGTGTTAAAGTACGGTCAGCAGTAGGAGGAGTGAGCCACTCAGAAACTGAGCGAGATGAGTTAATAAGTGAACCGAAAGATGTGTTTGGATGGAGGACTGCAGAACCACCAGAGAGAGGGGGGAGGAGAGAGGGGGGTGGGGGAGGGGAGGGGGGGTGGGAGCAGGGCTGTGTTTTACCAAGACTCCCTAGTCTGCCTGTCCGACATCTGGAAACTAATGGACATCTGATGGCCTCACTTCAGATAACAGAGCAAACACACACACATACACACACTTCTTCACCAAGAACCGGGGGAGGATAAGGAGAGGGATTTTAGGGAGATATACTGGGATTCTGGGACGGCTCCGAGCAAGGCTGAAGGATGAATTATCGACAAATCCACCAACACCGCTTGTTCAGTTTAAAAGCCTAGTCTCGGGGGCGGACGAACAAAAAAATCAGCACATTTCTCAACTTAGCGCCGTTCAAAGTGGCGAACCTCTTGAGAGACACAGAGTTAAAGTCAAGTGGGTGGCCTTGTTTTAAGACGGCGTTTTCTGCCTTCGCTCACTCTAAACGCGACCCGACGCAGTGTGACAACGGGTCGGATCACCGCGCAGCACCGTCAACCAAAAAACACACACACACACACACAAGGATGAACGCCCCCGCTTTGGAAAAGATCCCGCCGTTTCCCGGCAAACACTACCAATCCGGCTTGGGAATTCCCACAACGTGATGGTGCCCTCAAAACATGGTTGACTGATACGATTCTCCTATCGTGATGAATGAGGCCTTGACAACCTCTTGCTGGACCCACAGCCTGTCTCATCTCAACCCCATCTAATAAGACAGAAAAACACCCTAAAATAGCATCGGGCCCCAATCATCAAACCATTTTTCAGTCCCTTAACAAGTCTGAGGGAGTTGTCTTTGTGTGGAGCCTCTGCTGTGGAGCACAGCTACGTTTCCCTCCTTCTCCTCCGCCTGCCCTCCATCCTGCCCACCAGAGAAATACTACAATGTTTACACTCCCATAGATTAATCTGATCATCTTGTATTACTGTGTCTGTGCTGTTTTTGAGTCTTTAAAATCAAGTATTTCTTTACCAATAACTGTTAAGAATACATATGACATATATAATAAACTTGAGATCTGGACCCTTGACCTTATTGACAGTATCTAGTATGTGGCAGCTGGTTCTCTGTACTGTTGTATCAGGCACTGGTTCGGGTGCGAACCCCACAGCAGGCGTCCCGGCCCTGGCCCTCCAGACCGTTCCCACACCGTTCTCCGGGGCCCGCTTGCCAAAGCAGATCTTCTGCATCAGCCACATATAGCAGCCAGGCCTGCGCCCGGGGGTCTGGACATCCTCAGGGGACAGTCCTGAGCCCTGGTGCCCAGCCAAGACAGCCCAGAGCGGGACTGAGAACGAGCTGGGAGTGGGGTGCTGGGTGGGTGATCCAGAGCCAGGATGTGTGTACTTAGTCGTATTTTGAGTAGTGTGGGCTTGTGTCTGTGTTGTGAGCCCTAATGATAAAGAAAAATATGAGGTATTATTGTATATACGGTATGTTATATTCGAACAATACAGAATTTAGCCTACTGTACGCACCAATTACCTCCTGCAAACAAGGTTGCAACTCTTTTGGCAGTTTCACCAGTATAATCTGTATTAGACTTTATATAAATGTAGGTAAATACAGAGATATATACATGCCAAAATTCCATCGCTGCAGGGACACCTCTACTGTGTATGTAGGAAAGCCATGGATTTGAAGCTTTCCCACAAATCCACTAAATAGAATTTTGTTGATATTGAGAGATCACAGGTGGCTGTTTTCATAAAATATAATGAACACGCAGGCTTTAAAGTTTAGGTGGATATGTTTGAGCAAATCAAAGTTATTGATGGTTTAGGGAAATACACAAACACACGCACACACACAAACTCAATCCTTTTTTATTTTCCTGTACTTCACACACACACACACACACACACACACGCACACACACTCACACAGAAGTACAGGAAGGTTAAGGTCAGACAGGGTTGCGGGGGTTGGAGCATTAACATGTTTTATGGGCTATGCACCATGCACTTCTCTTTCTCTGATAGATTCACAGGAGACTACTGTACATGTGTGTGTGTGTGTGTGTGTGTGTGTGTGTGTGTGTGTGGATACCACCTTGTGTACATGTCTAATAGGACGGAACGGCAATGACAGCGGGAATCAATAAATCCCACGTATGAACACAGTGTGTGACTACCTCCAGGGGTCCGGGGCAGCTTGGTGGGCCCGGTACCCAGGGACATGGGTCGGCGGTGGGGTTGGGGGTGGGCTGGTTCCCCTTCGCCCCGGACAAACCTCCATATGGACTCCATGCTGCAAGGGTCATTGTAATCCCTGCCTGTGTTTTTAAAAGATCAATATCAGTTTTTTACGAATCATATTTGCTGTGCCTCTATGTATGTAATAGTTAAATCAAATGTATATTTTGGATTCATATTTCAGGAAACAGGAACTGGAAAAACTGGATCAGCAAAAAAGTTAGGATGAACAGTGTGTTAAAAATCAAAGTCATCCATTTCTCATTCACTCAGGCTGAGAGGAAAAACCTTAAGGATTAAGAGAAAGAATCACATACCCAGTGCTACCTCCCTCTAGGAACCTACTGTGTTCTGTATGACATGGGAAATCAATCAAAGCAGAACTCTCTCCTTGAACCAAATCAGAACTAATGTACCACGCCAGAATGCTAATTTCCTACCAGCCTCTACACAAACACAGGGGGGAAGTAGAGGGGGGGGACAGGGTGAGGTAGAGGGGGGGGGGACAGGGTGAGGTAGAGGGGGGGGACAGGGTGAGGTAGAGGGGGGGGGGGGGACAGGGTGAGGGAGAGGGGGGGACAGGGTGAGGTAGAGGGGGGGGGACAGGGTGAGGTAGAGGGGGGGGACAGGGTGAGGTAGAGGGGGGGGACAGGGTGAGGTAGAGGGGGGGGACATGGTGAGGTAGAGGGGGGGACAGGGTGAGGAAGAGATCCAGGGTGAGGTACAGAGATTAAAGGTATGTATCGAGAGGCCAAGGGTTCATGTCACAGTGTGTGAGAGGACGATGAAGGAGTAAGTTGAGACTTTTGTAGATGATGGAGAGGGAGAGAGTGGGTGAGGCACAAGAGAGCATTACGACTATTAAAAACGTTACAATCTACCACACTGCAAAACCACTGGCCCTCTCTTAGAAATTGCCATTTATTTAGCCTGGAAGGACATCAAGACAAAATCGCTTTATAACTTATAAATACAAACAATTAACCCGGACACTTTTCCTTGTGAGACAATTACTGTGGACCGTTTTACCCAAATAAACTTCATTTAGAGCTAACACATGTTGGGCACTTTGTGGTCGGGGTGGTATTCGAAACATTCGTTGTGGTGAATAATCTCTTAGAATGTAGAGAACAAACTTTATCAAGCAACGGTGTGTTAAATTGGTTTCGACTGATTTATCAGCACGCTTCAAAGTGTTGAAATGAAAATTTTCAATGTTAGTAATAGCCTGCAAAGTAAAAAAAAAAGAAATTCCCACGAAAACTGTCGCGGGATTCAGTGGCGTAGTTTGGTAAACCAACCGCTTAAATAAACTAACATAACCCTTTCACACGCGTTCCTCAAACAAAAACAATTCAACAGCAATATGGACGTGGAATATTAAACTTTTTAAATGGGTAGACAAACAGATATTTAAATACCAGTTTCATGCTCTGTTTCTTAATCACTCAATCTCCCTCTGTGTAGACATGTTGGTTTACGTCGAGTCAGGAAGTGTAAC
The DNA here is from genome assembly GCF_038355195.1 of Osmerus mordax. Taxonomy (NCBI): domain Eukaryota; kingdom Metazoa; phylum Chordata; class Actinopteri; order Osmeriformes; family Osmeridae; genus Osmerus; species Osmerus mordax. The sequence continues at coordinate 11,209,615 of NC_090070.1, read as the reverse complement.
ATAATTTATGTAGGTCGATCTGTCAAACGCAGATGACAGTGGTTTAGTGGTGATTGTGGATACAATCTAAAATCCGTTTAAGTGTCTTCAGATTTGACACCAGTGTTGATTGATAAGTTAGTATACTCTCAACTGATTAATGATGAATAACTGATGAATGTGTGCTACATGCTTGGCTATACAGAGGGGATTTACATTTATTTTACCTTGACGGGCATCTCCAAATTGCCATGGTTTTCGTGATGGGATACTTGAATACTGCCACCTGGTGGATAATACCACACATTTGTTAAAATAAATCTCGAAATCAGTGCAATACAAACAAATGATGAACACGTTACGTTATTTTAGAGTTCCGTTACGGAATGTTTACAAACTCAACGCTCCGTTTGTGTTAACAAGAGGCTGACTAACTCATTAGAGGACGTATTACTTGTCCGTTGACTCGCGTGGTGACCTCGTTGTTCTCGGTCATCACAGTCAAATAACCAGTGATGAGAGTCAGTGAAGATAAACTACCCCTCCCACGATGCTTTGCTGCACCGAGAGAAAAGAGAAGATGATTTCCCTGGAGGTAAAAGACGCTTCTGTGAGGAGTGGACGGACACACACACACACACACACACACACACACACACACACACACACACACACACACACACGCACACACACACACACACACACACACACACCACACTTCATCCCGCTGCACGTGAGACCAACAGGAAGGCAGCCACGGGGGAGAAACAACAGCAAATAGAACATTGTTTATTTAACTTGTCCGGAGAGATCATCTTATTAATAGTCATGTGATATTTGAGCAGGGGAGCCCGGCACTTTGTACTACGATGATAAAATAGTTTTAAAGATGGCATGGAAACTATGTTGACCCACTGTGGGACAACTGTATGTAGCATAATACATTAACATGTATCTGATTTGACCAAATATGGACAGTGAAGGCTCCTGTGGAGATTGTACAACAGTACTGAAGACCTATGGTCTAGATCACACAGTAGAGACTGATGCTACTGCACTTGTTGTAATGGTTTATGTCTGAACAGACCAACTGTAAAACAAGCTACTGGGGCAACTCATTAACAAACCAATTAAGGCTTGGTTAATGAGCCGAACTTGAACAATAAGTGGGGCAATATGCTATTCATCTCTCTCTGGCTCTCTCTCTAGCTCTCACCCTCTTACACACACACACAGACACACACAAACAGACACACAACATAGCATCTCCTAGGAGAACATGAACAGAACATGCAGTCTGATCCTAATTGGACCAGAACATACTGAGTCACCATATCTACTGTTTATCTCCATAAACGTTCCGCCAGAGTGAAATGGAGTGTGCGTAAGAAAACCAGAAAGGAAGGAAGAAAGAGAGAAGAAAGAGAGAGAGAAAGAGAGAGAATGTTCCCTTTGTTGCGCTGTGTCTTGTCCCTGTTGCTAATCAGAACCATGGAGACAACAAAGCTGAACACAGGAAGACAGGCCTCGTCACAATGACCCTCCCAGTATCTGTGGAACCCCACAACCCTGTCAGCTCTACTCAACTGTACGCCAGCCGAGCTCCGAGCTAGTCAACAGTACAGGCTTTTACCCGTGGCAAAAATGAGGCTGTACTCGGGGCTGTTCTCAGAGCCTGTAAGCTGTCAGAGAAGGTGTTTGAGCAGAGTCAATCCAGTCCTCCTTCACCCCTCTTTCCCTCCTTCCCTTTCTCACTGTCCCTATAAAACAGGAGTGAATGCCAACTGGTAAACAAGAGGGTGCAGAAAAAGGGAGGAGGGGTGGGGGGGGGGGGGCTACAAAAGCCTGGGATTGGGGGCCGGCGACCGTTTCCACGGCAACGGAGGCAAGCATGCCGGGGGGGGGGGTGGGGGGCGGGGTGGGGTCACGTGATCGCGCCCCATTCAGCCAGGGAACTCAGGGCGTGAAGTTTGGAAAGTGTGTTCTCAGTTCATGCTCTGGAGGGAAACATGGCACAGTCATGAGCTGGGACAACCGTCACGACTCTACCTCGGTGGGCTTCGACCGGAACACGACCGCGGTTCCGGGCACGGTCGACCACGGCATGTCCGCAGCGCGCCACGGTAAGACAACTTTGTTTAGAAGAAGAGCCAATAGAGACTGTGTTCCTGTGGCCAATAAAGGGGTTTGTGTCGAAGGTCTGACTCTACACATCCGCTCAAGATGACAATTCTTCCAGAAGTCTTTAAAACCAACAACCATAACCAAAAACTTTACTATTCAAGTACAGGCGTTCCTAATATTATGAAATTGTAACCGGATAATATGGATAACAAAGCTGGGAGAGATTCTCAGTAGGGGGGGGGGGGGGGGGGGGTAGTACGAGTTTGAATCCTGTACTGACCGGTCACCTCTGTGCTCATGCCCTCCTCTCCTCAGAACTGAAGGTTTTCAACATCACCATGGCAACCCTGGCCTTGTGTGTCCTCGCCTTCACGGCGCTCTACTGCGGTGTCACCTGCCACCAGCGGAGGAGGTGAGTCACTCTCTCTCTCCTACACACCTGGGTCTGTGCACCCTGCTCTCAGGAACACCTGGGTCTGTGCACCCTGCTCTCAGGAACACCTGGGTCTGTGCACTCTGCTCTCAGGAACACCTGGGTCTGTGCACCCTGCTCTCAGGAACACCTGGGTCTGTGCACCCTGCTCTCAGGAACACCTGGGTCTGTGCACCCTGCTCATTTCCACAACTGTTTGGGAGATTCTCCTCGTCTTCTCTGAGGGCTTGTGTTCGTCAAGGGTGCTCCTCTGGAGAACTGACAACACACAACTCTGATATGTTCTCCAACTCCTTTCTAAACCTGTCGCCCTCATTTCCAGACAGACTAAAACCTGTCGCCCTCATTTCCAGGCAGACTAAAACCTGTCGCCCTCATTTCCAGACAGACTAAAACCTGTCGCCCTCATTTCCAGGCAGACTAAAACCTGTCGCCCTCATTTCCAGACAGACTAAAACATGTCGCCCTCATTTCCAGGCAGACTAAAACCTGTCGCCCTCATTTCCAGGCAGACTAAAACCTGTCGCCCTCATTTCCAGGCAGACTAAAACCTGTCGCCCTCATTTCCAGGCAGACTAAAACCTGTCGCCCTCATTTCCAGGCAGACTAAGAGAGCGCACGTGTACGAGAGAGCCGTGCGCAGCGTCGACCCGCTCCACCCGGTGGACGTCCGGGCGGTGAAGAGGTCCGCCAGCTTCAGGAACCCACTGGCTCTCTTCAGGAAGCAGGAAGTGCCCAAGGACAACTCCAGGATCTACTACATCTACAGCAACCCACTTCCTGTTGGGGTGGAGGAGGAGAGCAGCGCCACCTCTGGTCTGGAGGAGCGTGACCCGCTGCCCATGAGGGAGCTCACTATGGAGGACTACGCCATGGACCCCTCTAGTGGTGTCATCCTGGACCCGCCCAACTTCTACATGCAGCTTTAGATCGAGGTGGACTGTTCCACTTTAGAGGAGGGAGGGGACGGGTGTTTTGTTTCTTTTCATGCTGAATGAGGAATTAAGCATTATGTTGTTGTTTTTTTACAATGGATTTTTATTGAATCGTCATAAAACATTTGAAATGGTGTGCTTTACAAAAGAAGCCGAGAGAGAGGGAGAGAGAGAGAGAGAGGGAGCAGAAAGAGAGAGAGAGAGAGAGGGAGCAGAGAGAGAGAGAGAGAGAGAGAGAGAGAGAGAGAGAGGGAGCAGAGAGAGAGAGAGAGAGAGAGAGAGAGAGAGAGACAGAGAGAGAGAGCAGAGAGAGAGAGAGAGAGGGAGCAGAGAGAGAGAGAGCAGAGAGAGAGAGAGAGAGAGAGAGAGGGAGCAGAAAGAGAGAGAGCAGAAAGAGAGAGTTAATCACTGCAGAGCCATCCATGGATACCCTCAGGCGAATGATTGGATTAAATAAGAGTCAGTCAAAATACTCTTCAGGCGATTGGCTGGGTTTCCCTGATCAGCCACTCCAAGGCCTCCTTCCTGCCCTGCCTCTCCAGTTCTGCTCCAATCGTCTCACGGCATTGCCTGTGGTACTCATTCACCCAATTGCGCTGCAGGACAGAGAAGAGAGTCACAGTAAGCGCTCACATGATTGGCTGAATAGTAATAATTACAGTACTGTACAGTTTTGTTCTTGTGTATATCCAGTATATTCTTTTCCTCGTAAGACATGGTGTCTCACAGTACTTCCACATGTAACAAGTAAAACCACCACAGGTCACGGCACCTCAGAATGTGTAAGGCAAACTGTACGTTTCTCCTAGCGACAAATAAACAAGCGGTTCTAAATTTACATTACATTTACATTTAGTCATTTAGCAGACGCTCTTATCCAGAGCGACTTACAGTAAGTACAGGGACATTCCCCCGAGGCAAGTAGGGTGAAGTGCCTTGCCCAAGGACACAACGTCAGTTGGCATGACCGGGAATCGAACTGGCAACCTTCGGATTACTAGCCCGATTCCCTCACCACTCAGCCACCTGACTCCCCTAAATAAGCGACGCCTTCCTTCACAAACCGACTTCGAGACGGCAGGAGGGGGTGGATAAAGACACAGAGAAGAGGTCAGGTTTCTGACAGCGGGGGTCAACCGCCTCCCACCTCTTTCTGCGTCAGCAACTCTGTGTTCATCATCTTGACCTGGATGGGGACCAGGGTGAGGGCCTCGAAGGTCAAACTGCCTCTGTTCCTGTAGTTGTACTGAGGGGTAACACACACGCACACACACACACACACACGCACACACACGCACACGCGGATCATATAGCACCTATTATAGACTGTAGCTAGTGGTGTCTTAACGTAGGTACGGTTCTTACCTTGGGCTTGGCAGGGACCACAAGAACCACGTTCTCAATTCTGATTCCGAAAGAGCCGTCTTCATAGTACCCAGGTTCTGAAGAAGAACGTGAACGAATACATGATGGAGAAGACTTTGTTCTGTGTGTGTGTCATGTGACTGTGCTGTGTATGTGTCATGTGACTGTGCTCTGTGTGTGTGTGTCATATGACTGTGCTCTGTGTGTGTGTGTGTCATATGACTGTGCTCTGTGTGTGGCTGTAACCAGGAAGAGGAAGTGTCCCACCGTCGCTGACGATCATGCCGGCCTCCAGCGGCTCGTCGGCGAAGGTCTTGTAGCTGATGCCGCAGGGCCCCTCGTGCACGTTGAGGAAGCAGCCCACACCGTGCCCCGTGCCGTGCAGGTAGTCCAGCCCAGACTCCCACAGCGCCGCCCGGGCGAACGAATCCAACAAGTGGCCTAGAAGAGGGACATGGGGGGGGGGGGGAGGGGAGAAGGAGAAGAAGAAGAGAGGGATGATAAGGAGGAGGACAGAGGGCCAGAGAGGGGAAGAGGGAGTATAGGGAGAGAGGGAGGAGGAGAAATGGTCATGTTCCTGTCAGACGTGGAGGTTAGTGGAGAGCGGGGGGGCCTACCTTTGGTTCCGTTGGGGAAAACGGCGGCAGTGACGGCTATGTGTCCCTTCAGAACATAGGTGAAGCATTCCTTTCAAACACACAAACACACAGTTAGACAAATACAGGGTCTGACCAAAACATGGTTTCGTTTTTAACACGAGTAACTCGGAGGACGTTCTAGAAGCTCCCGTTACCTTCTCGTAAGCAGAGGGCGTTCCAAAGTGCACGGTACGGGTGACGTCGGTGGTGCCGTCACTGAAGGGAGAGACACAGTCACAACCACAGTCACATGCAGCTCATTCACGCCTTCCCTTTATCCTACTTCCTCCATCGCTCTCTCCACCAAGCTATCCCTCCCTCCCTATGTCCCCTCCCTCCTTCCATCCACCAAGCTATCCCTCCCTCCCCTCCATCCACCAAGCTATCCCTCCCTCCCCCCCAGCTGTTAGTCTCACGTGTACTGGGCTCCAGAGTCTAGCAAGTAGACCTCGTTGAGGGACAGCGTTCTGTTGGTCTCAGGCAGGGGTCTGGGGGGAGACACAACACCAACACGTGTCACCCTAACATCCCACCACTACACAACCGGAACATTCCACCAAGCAACGTCACAAACTCTATATGACAGAGCTGTGATTGTGCGGGGGGGGGGGGGGGTGTGTGTGTGTGCTGGTACCTGTAGTGGATGATGGCCCCGTTGGGGCCCACACTGGAGATGGAGGGGAAACTCAGGCCCACAAAGTCCTTCTGTTGGCTGATCGAGACACACACACACGTTGAGACCCACAGTGAACACAGTGAGTATTTTAAGCTGCTGCAGTTCCCTGAACAGTCCAGCGGGTGGCGATAGAACTCCGGTCGCAGCAAAATTACGGAGCCCAGAGAAACTTGTGTTGAGGAGTTTACATGTTCAAATGTTGGGGGGGGATCAAGGAATAAGTATAATAGAAGAGGACATATGATTTATGTGTGTGTGTGTGCGTGTGTGTGTGAGACAGAGACTCACCTGCGTGTGTGTGTGTGAGACAGAGAGACTCACCTGCGTGTGTGTGTGTGAGACAGAGAGACTCACCTGCGTGTGTGTGTGTGTGTGAGACAGAGAGACTCACCTGCGTGTGTGTGTGTGTGTGAGACAGAGAGACTCACCTGCGTGTGTGTGTGTGTGTGTGAGACAGAGAGACTCACCTGTGTGTGTGTGTGTGTGTGAGACAGAGAGACTCACCTGTGTGTGTGTGTGTGTGTGAGACAGAGAGACTCACCTGCGTGTGTGTGTGTGTGTGTGTGTGTGTGTGTGTGTGTGTGTGTGTGTGTGTGTGTGTGTGTGCATGAGAGAGACTCACCTGCGTAATTCCTCTGCCTTATCTGCAGCAGAGATCTCCGTCACTGTGCCCTTTGGAATCTATAAGACAGTAAATAACCCGGTCGTCACGCCAACAACAAGGCATAGTCCAGACACCTGGTTACTAATTCCTGTTAGCTTGAGAGGAGATTGAAACTGAAGTGTGTGATCACCTCTTTCTCCAGCCAGCCAAACAGCTCGCACAGGGCCACAGCATCCTTGATCTGTCAGAGAGAAAAACTACAAATTAAGACTGTAAAATTGTATTATTTGTATTATTGTTTAATTGTACATACATGACTTTATAGTCACCTTACCTCGTTTTAGACCGTACAATGACAATATTAATATTATGTGATATTTGTTATTATCTTTACAGTGTAATGGGTTCAGTAGGTCGTGTTTGTGCCCACAGAGGTCAAAGGTCACTCACATGGGCCATCTTCATGCCCTGGATCTCGGTGGTGTTCTTGACGGCTTTGGCGAGACAGAGGGGGGTGTAGGGGATGGGGGAGCGGTGGGCCTGGACACACACACACACACACATTACAAACCCAACACCTCGACACCTCCCCTACAAAACCCACAAGTTGACAATCACCCCGAGACGGCGGCCATTTTGTGCCTGTCCGGCGGCAGTTGCTCCCTCTCACCTTGGGGATGACCTGCGTGAGGGCGCAGCTGGCCTTGTCGCAGATCCACACCTTGTCCTTGGGCCCCAGCGCGGCGCACACCGCCTGCAGCTCAGTAAACACCGCCTCGTAGGGGAGGGGCTTCACGCTAAGCTCCGCCCTGATGGGCGTGTCCAGCTCCAGGTGCCGGCGAACTGCAGGGGCCTCCAGGCGCTTCTGGTCTACAAACAGCCTACGGGACGTGTCCGAGGTCACAAAACAGCTCTATCTAGTCCTCTGTGGAGGCTAAGAGATCCTCCGATCTGAGTGAGTTCAGGGGGAGGGGTTACCGTATCGTTGCCATCCCTACGATGGCGTACGCAAAGAACACGGGGTTGTACTCTATGTCTGAGCCTCGGAGGTTGAAAAGCCCTGGAGGAAGAGAGGAAGAGTGGATGAGAGAGAGAGAAAGAGAGAGAAAGAGAGAGAGAAGGACAGAGACAGAGACAGAATGGGTGAAAGAAAGAAAATGAGAGAGAAATGGTGAAAGGGATTCTTCCAAACATTCTACCAAACAACAAAAGGCATCTCCAGATCTTCCGTGACTTTGCACCGTATGATTCCTGCACCCCCTCAACCTAGGCCTGAGCATCGCTCCTGTGATCAGTCGTCCCATTTTTGGCTTTCCTCATCGCAGTGCCTGAGCAAATCCCTCCATATTTAGCCCCCTCTTGTCTAAATGTAACCCGACAGCAATCACCAATCAGCATGCTACTAATTAGCCCAAACACTGGAGCCAGCCAATCAGCCAGGAGAGGTCGTTAGGGTCGGTTAACGAGGCCCTCACAGGCATAGACCAGGACACCCTGCAGGGACCCCGGCAGGGTACCCTCCCGGGGTCCTTGGATCGTGATGCGGTGTCAACACATTGGGGTTACGTAACCGTGGCGACGTGTGTGTGCGTGTGTGATGTCACTCTTATAACGATTTCACATGACACTGCGCTACATAATAGCATAAAAAAGGGCATAGTTGTCACTAATCTTTCAAATAAAAGCTTGACTTTGAGCCAAGGATGATTATTTGGAAATCATGCGTGCAGGAGGGTCCTACATGCGATCTCATCCAGCGCCGTGGCAACGAAGCAGCTGATCTTCCTCTCGGCCATCTTGGATCTCAGGGCGGTGATCTTGTCCTGCCAGCTCATACCTGCAGACCAGTCGAGAGAGAAACGCAGGGTCAACAAACTCCATCTTGGCTCCGGATGTTTTTCAAGTTTCATTTTTATTCATGTGTGTGTGTGTGTGTGTGTGTGTGTGTGGTGCTGACCTGTGTACCCCAAGCCCAGGGTGATGAGCTGGGTGCTGGGTCTGGCTGGTCGGTCTTCCCAGATAGCATCTATCAGGTTCTCCTGCACGGCCACCAGACGGTGACCAGCGCCGGTCAAAGCCTTGTTCATGTTCTTCCACTGGTCTGGAACACACACACACACACACAGACAATGTACATAACTGCCAACAAGTCGCATATTGCTTCACGTTTTATACCGCGCCATTTCTCTGTTTTAGCAGACGCTTTCCATCCAAAGCATCGTACATGCTGTGCAAACAGGAAGTGCAGCATATAACCACGGCCTGGTCTACAGTACAGCTGTAACAGTAGTCCAGAGGTCAGAGCCCAGGAGTGGCCTGTGTCTGACAGCAGGTGAAGGTGCATGATGATGATGATGATGAGGAGAGATCTACTACCTGCAGCGATTATCCAGGGGTCCACGCCTACTTTGGAGTTCTCAGGGAGAACACTGATGAGCCAGTCCTCCTGACTGGGAGTCTCCTTCAGACCTGGACACACACACACACACACACACACACAGACACAGACACACACACACACACACACACACAGACACACACACACACACAGACACACACACAGACACACAGACACACACACACACACACAGACACACACACACAGACACACACACACACACAGACACACACACACACAGCCTTTAAAGACTGGACTTTGGTGGAAGAGTTCTGTGGGAGACTTTACTAAAGCAGTAAAAAGTCACGCACAGCACAGAGTAGAGAACAGTGTAGCAGAGTGAATCAGAATCAGAATCTGCTCAGAATCTGCTCAGAATCTGAGCAGATTCTGAGCAGATTCTGAGCAGAGTGAATCTAAGCAGAGTGAATCTGAGCGTACCCATCTTCATGAGGGTCCAATTGTTGTCCATCTGCTGAGTGGCCTGCAGGAAGTAGCGTCCATCCGTCCACATAGCAGCATGCTGCTCTGTAACGATGGCTGTACCTGGGGGGAGGGGGTAGAGAGAGAGAGAGAGAGGCCTACAGTAAGCTTTAACTGGAAACAAATGAAAGGGTCCAATTTGTAACTCACCCCCCCCCCCTCCCCCCTGTTAGAGAACCTCCACGTCTCTTATTCATCTCCGCGTGAGGCAGGACAAAAAAAAACAGGAAAGGCAAGTCGGACGCCGACGGTCTGGTAGCGGGGCCACCAATGAGACTCGTGTTTTTTTTTGTTCTCATCTCGGTTGTCTCTTGACCCCCTCTGTAACTCTGTAATCAGACCCAGGGGCCCGGGGCTGGGGCCTGGGCATGAAGCACACACACACACTTACAGGTCTTGTAAAGACCAGGACAGTCTGGGTAACCTGAGGCTGCAGGGGAGCGTGTCGTGGACACACACATTCACACACACACACACATTCACACACACACACACACACAATACCTGCTGAGCCATTGAACCCGCAAATAAATTCCCGTCGGCAGTCACATGGAGCGATGTATTCACTCTGTGGAAGGGGCGGTGGGGAGGGGGGAGAGGGTGGTGGGGAGGGGGGAGAGGGCAGTGGTGAGGGTGGAGGAGAAGGGTGAGGCAGAATTATTAGTAATCAGTATTTGTTCAGTGAAGTAAGACATTTTAATGACCCTCCTCTCATCACATCTCCTATAAACACGAAGCAGGAGAGGGGAATGATCACAAGGACAAGCATTAAGGAGAGAGAGTGTGTTCAAGAGCGTGTGTGTGTTCTCTGGTATTCCGTGTGTAGGTGTATGTGTGCGTGGTACCTGTGTGTGTGTGTGTGTGCGCATGTATGTGTGTGTGTGTGTGTATGTGTGTTCTCTGGTATTCTCTGTAGATGTATGTGTGCATGGTAGCTGTACGTGTGTGTGTACATGTGTGTGTGTACATGTGTGTGTGTGTACATGTGTGTGTGTACATGTGTGTGTGTGTGTACATGTGTGTGTGTGTGTACATGTGTGTGTGTGCCTACCTGGTGTGCGTCCCCTGAGGGGACGATGTAGGCCTGGATGGGCTCCGTCAGGTACTTGCTGTTCCTCATGGCCTGACGGAGCTGCCTCAGCAGCTCCGTCGTGATCTTTGGGGACATGTCTGACACACACACACACACACACACACGCACACACACACACAGGTCCCACACACACACACACACGTGAGAAATCTCTTCACTGTTCGTGAGGCAGATGACTGACACACTGGTCAACAACAGAGATGGTCGTCATGGCACCAGAGTAGGCCAAAAGCCTACAAGCTTAAACAAGACCACAACTACCAGACTGACTGACTACCATGACTACAGAGGCTGCGCCTTGTTAGCCTTCTATGATATTTCACCGACAAAAACGATTAAAAAGAAACTATATGACAACCTAATGCCATGGTAAGAACCGTAATTGAGGTATATATTAGTAATTACCGGAATCCAATGAGCCCATGTTGTCTCCTGCAGTGACAGAGGATGTGCCTGTATCTGTGTGGTTAACGTGTCGCTCAAAGTCGTACTTCTCTGGATCTTTCACCTTTAGCTAGCCTGTACGTCTTAACTTGCTGAGTAAGTATAACTCAGTCACACCCATCGCTAATGAATAACAGATTACAATTCTGACAGTGGAGATATTAAAACGGTTCACTTTAATGCACTATCCTATTATTAAAAAATATATATTAACCCCGACTAAAATGATGCATGTTATGCATGACAAGACACAAATCGATACAGTTTGCTGATATAAAGTGGATAGTTAAATATCGTCACTTTCATCACAGCGCAAGATGGTTTTAAAAATCACCGATGGAGTTGCAGCCAATGAAACACACAAGAGCATCGATGAGCTCAGCGATTGGTTGGCTAAAAGAGCGATTGTTGTTTACCTCCATGGCAGAGAATCTGTTACCGCTTATACGGTTCCAAGCTGGCTAATAACTTGATTTAGTTTGACGAATGATTTCACGGTATCAAACTATAATACTGCTGTTAATGCCTTTTGTAAAATGCTTATAAAACTGTAATTTACATAACATGCCTCTGCGACGCACATGCCTCTGCAACGAGGTTGTTGTTTTGTAGGTGTGGCAGGATAATATGTAAACTGCACGTAAAGTTAAGCAAACTGGCAAGAAAAATGCGTAGTCACATTCGTTATTGGAGTAATTTCCCGTTTTTGCATTCAACGAGATTGAAGACCTTGAGAAAATCGTTTTCGTAAACAGGCGTGTGATACTCCATGTTAGCATCTAGCTTAGCTAGCACGCGATCGTGTCTTCCAAATGACAACACGGTTTCCAGTCCCATTCATTGCTCACCCTCATCGCACTACCGTTCCCTTTTTATAAACTTGCAAAACAGCGTCGGGGTGTGTTGTGGCTTACTAAATGTGTCCATTTACCTTTGAACGTGATTCTTGCGTTTCAAACAATCTTTCAACAGCTATTCCTTGTATTAGTTTACAATGCAGGAGCCTTCCATACCATCGTTGACGTTCTGGTGACTTGGTCACGTGACATGAGTATCTTCCAGTAGTTTGGCAGAAAAGAGGACTCGCCTCTTTTCATTGAAAAAAATATGGTAAACACGAAAAATTATTATAAAATAGCCTGGAGCAAAAAATAACAGCAGTTTTATTAATCGGAACCAACAATTCAAATATTTTGTCCTTCACGTCTAATCAAAGAGCATACGACCATACCGTTTTGTATATGTTTTACTTAGCCTATTTAACACACATGACTTTAAAACGAATTGCTCAAATGGGAACATGGCATTCATCCAAATCAATAAAAAAATGTGTATATACAATTAAAAATTGCACAATTTACATAATGAGTTTAAAGAGCACTGAAAGATATTTGGCAGAAAATAACAATGTGCAATGTCATAGACAAGACATACTGTCCCCCACAAACCCCATGAGGAATGAATATTTACATATATATTCAAAATTCAATAACCATCTTTAACAGCTAATCTAAAAAAAAACACACACAAATAAACAGATCTATAAACAGACAATTTGCTGTCCATTAAATGATGATTAAGTCTGATTAAGACAATTATTATCATTGTTATTATTATTACTAAGACTACAGTTAAGTTTAGAAAAAATCCCACCACACACAGTGAGTCAGTGTTTTCTCTGTGACGGAGGCCAGGTGAGGTTTAGGGAAGTGTGTTATAGCTGAGTCAGGGACCACAAGATGAAGGTGGCAGCTGTCAGCCACACCACAACACACCTGCATGGTTTCAGTCCTCCACTCCCTGACAACGGAGACATGGTGTTAGCTGACAACCTGTCACATGACATTTACTTGACATCGGTTTTTTTTACTTGACTCTATTAGGTCCATTTGAAATGTGTAAATATATATAAAAATATGTATAGTAAATGTACTATTATACTATAATAAACCTAAAAACATACATGTTCTGGTATAGTTTTGCAGCAAACAGATGGGGTGAGACGGTGGTAAATGCATTTTAGTGACATCTCCAGACATGCTTACTAGAACAGGCTGAAGTCTGTTTGTACACTCCCATCTTGTTGCTGTCTTTGACGGCGTGTAACTTCTCCGCTGCCACCTCACCTATGTGGGGAAGATAGAGGGAGGCAATCAAAAAATCCTCCAGGAGACTGAATGAGTTATTGAGATCAGTGGGTTGGGTTACAGTGTGTGTGTGTCTGTGTGTCTGTGTGTTCGTCTACGTGTTGATGTGTGTGTGAGAGAAAGAGAGAGAGTGTGTTTTCTCTGTTTCTGTACAAAAGAAGTCTTTCACGCTGTTTTGTCTGAGCGCTACAAGGACATAGAGGACTGCCTCTTCCTATACTGTGTGTGTGTGTGTGTATCCGCTCCTCTCCCTGTTTATACTCTAAACACTGGTTTCTGGTAACTGAACCAGAGACCAGTCTGGGTCACTGAAGACCTTTTGAATGTGCAGAGCTGTCCATTGTATGGACACACACAGGACCCCATCTATCCACCTGTCCGACAGGGCAGATCACAGTGTGAGAGAAACAAAATCTTGCGTACCAGTCTTCCTGCTCTGATACGGTTTCTGAACGGCTTGTAAACAACCCTGTACCCTCAATGGTCAGATATTGAACGTTGTCGTACCTGCGACCATGAAGCTGACTTGTTGGCAGTCTCTGTTGGTCCGAGGTGATCCAGATAGGATGGTCACTCTGGACATTCTCACCTCCAGAACCTCCGACACCCTCTTACGGAAGTCATACCTGCACGCAGTAAGGACAAGGTGGTAAACTAACAGGCTGAAATATTTGAAATATATCGGTTTGACAGGGTGTCCCTAACTGAAGAGGGACACAAAGAGAAAAAGGGAAAGAGAAAATGAGCAAGATATGGGGATAAAGAAAGAGAAAGAGAGACACTAATGGAGACGGCGTGAGAATGTGTCTGGGTAGATTGACTGATAAATTGATTGTGTGAGTTGAGTTACGCAACCGGTAACCGTGGTGACATCTGGGACATTTTAAAAACAACCGAGAGTGTTCTATTTTCCAGGAGATTGAGAGGACATTTGATTAGACTATTTCCTTGTGATAATTTGAACAAAGCTGTCATGTTTGTTAGATTGATTGATTTAATTGATGACCTTGAAAGTATGACATTGCTAAGAGACTAAGAGTAGCTTTTCATTTCACACAGCCCATAAAAAAGTTATTCAGGAAATGTGAAGGTAAACATACCTTTCACATGGTCTAAAATCACAACACCCTCACAACATGTCCTCTGACATATCTGCCACTACACTGAGTCTAAGATCAAGGCGAGGATGGGTTCCTGTCAGGTCGGCGAGAGGTCAGTCTCACCTACTGAAGGACGTCACGTTGGGGAAGAACTGATCTGCAGAAGGGGATGCTGGGAGAATGTTGGCGCATGCCAGGAGGTCCGGCGGGCTCCAGAGGACCAGAGACCTGTAGACCACTACGACCACAACAAACAGATGCATGATCGTGGACACAAAGACAGAACAGAGATACACAACCATAGACACACTAAACCGTTGACACACAAAACCATAGACACACAAAACCATAGACACACAAAACCATAGACACACAAAACCATTGACACACAAAACCATAGACACACAAAACCGTTGACACACAAAACCGTTGACACACAAAACTATAGAAACACAAAACCGTTGACTCACAAAACCATATACACACAAAACCATAGACACACAAAACCGTTGACAATCAACAGACAGACGCACAGCCACAAACACACAAGAGACGAGCAAAACGACAGGCAAATCTTCTGAAAAGGGTCTCAGATATTGAGTTGTAGGTTTTGTAGTTTCATCTATCTGTGTCGGTTGTAGTAATCGTTAAAGTTGAATGCGGTTAGAGTTCACTGATCGTCTCAAAGAACATTGATAATGCTACTCTCTTACACCCTTAGTTATATCAAGTTTCAAGTTCATTGTAATTTGTAACAAGTATGGGTACATTATAATTATTTGTCCCTAATCCTTTTAGCAGTCAATCTAAAAAAAAATCTAAAATCTAAAAACCTTTTTTTATCGTGCCGTGTCTGCGTATCTGGGTGGGTGTCAGGTGTTTGTGTTCTACAGTTGTGTTTGTTTAAAACGCTGCAGTTTCCATGGTTTTCCAGCAGAGCTTTGCTGCTTTTGATGCGTGATTCAGCGCTTTCATCCCTTCACCCGGTTGGCTGCGTGTTACCTGTGAGGTCTCCGGCCAGTTGCAGGCTAGTGTCGGTGTACAGCTGCCTCTCCACCAGGCTGACCTTCCCCTGGCGAGCCGTCAGGTCTCCCACCTCACAGGACAGGGCGTTGTCACGGGAACAGCTAGAACTCTGAGAAGAGAAACGAACAACAACAAAAACAAACTGTAACTGACTTGCTCTTCCATTCGCCTGAAAGTGGGCTTACATTTTAACATTTTATTTATTTAGCAGACAGTTTTACCAAAAGCAACTCACAAAAACTACAAATAACATCCACAGCGAATGATCTCGGACACGAAGTGCGCAGGTCTAAAAGTATTCCAGGGAAAGGAGCCCAGGGAACGTCTTGTCTTTTCCAGACAGACAGCGCAACCAAAACATATCATATAACAATTCCGACAACAGTGTAACAATAACAACATCGTATATCAACTGCAACGTCGAAAAAAACACACACAAAAACCCAACGACTACTCATTGTCTGCTAGGAGTGTTGGGTGGGCCTGGTCCTTCCACAGCCCAGGATCTGGACCCACTGTGCTGCAGTGTGATACTGTTACATATTCCTTTTGATCAAATAATGACACAGAGTCATCGGATTCAAAGAAAGTACAATAGTTTAATTCTTGCCAGCAAGGAGACAAGTTTGGTCGCGATACAAAGTTGTCTGGATTCTTTAGGATCCCTTCTTATTCTAATGTGCTCGTGCGCGTGTGTGCGTGTCGCCGTCTCTTGAGTGGAAAGTTACAACGGTTCTGACCTTTCTAGGCTGACCAGCTGGCTTACTTAGTACAGATAAGGCTAAGCATATATTACATCCTTCATTTCTCTGACAGATACTCACCGAGGGCTCCATGTTGAAGGGGTTGTAAGTGGTTCCTTCAGGACTACAGTGACGGTCTAGGATGGACCAGAAAGCAGTGGAGACCTGGAAGAAGCAGAGACAGTGTCCTTTACAGCCCCTCAATGTGTGTGTGTGTGTGTGTGTGTGTGTGGATGTGTGTGTGTGCCTTCAGCAGACGGAGACTCACGTTTTTTATCTGTGACAAACGGAAGTCAACCTCCAGTGTGACGTCACTGTAGCTCCCATCAGTAAACGTCTGCTGGGACTGAAGCCACAATTAACAGTTAGACCACCCTCCTCGGGGACTGGTTACATTACTATCTAGGACCGGTTAGATTACTATCTAGGACCAGTTAGATTACTATCTAGGACCGGTTAGATTACTATCTAGGACCAGTTAGATTACTATCTAGGACCGGTTAGATTACTATCTAGGACCGGTTAGATTACTATCTAGGACCGGTTAGATTACTATCTAGGACCGGTTAGATTACTATCTAGGACCAGTTAGATTACTATCTAGGACCGGTTAGATTACTATCTAGGACCAGTTAGATTACTATCTAGGACCGGTTAGATTACTATCTAGGACCGGTTAGATTACTATCTAGGACCGGTTAGATTACTATCTAGGACCAGTTAGATTACTATCTAGGACCGGTTAGATTACTATCTAGGACCGGTTAGATTACTATCTAGGACCAGTTAGATTACTATCTAGGACCGGTTAGATTACTATCTAGGACCAGTTAGATTACTATCTAGGACCAGTTAGATTACTATCTAGGACCGGTTAGATTACTATCTAGGACCAGTTAGATTACTATCTAGGACCGGTTAGATTACTATCTAGGACCAGTTAGATTACTATCTAGGACCGGTTAGATTACTATCTAGGACCGGTTAGATTACTATCTAGGACCAGTTAGATTACTATCTAGGACCGGTTACTCAACCATCCAACACCAGTTAGACTACTGTCTAAAACCAGTTACACAACCTTCCAACACAAGTTAGACCATTTATAACCAGTTACACAACATTTCACCAAGGTTATAAACTGAACTATCACTATGAACATGCAGCTGGATAAACAACTACAAATGATGTGCAGCTCTATCTGAAATCAGCTGTAACAAAAATATCTTATATTTAATCAGAGCACACATTTGAGCTTCTGTCTGTCTAGTAGGAAGGCTGTGTGGGGGTGGGTGTGGGTGTGGGGGCGGGGGCGGGGGTGGGGGTGTGGGGGCGGGGGTGGGGGTGGGGCTGCCAGATACAGCTGTTCTTTTGGGATGCGTGTCTACGTTGAGAGGAGGGACAGTGAGGAGTGGTATGGAGGGTGTCAGTGTGTGTGTGCTTGTGTCTGTCTGTATTGTAGATGTGTGGTGTGATATGATGAACTAATACAACATGATGCCACAACACCTGTCCAATACTAACCCCCCTCCTCCCCTCGACCCTTTCTCCCTTCCCCTCCCCTCTCCCCTTCCTCCCCTCCCTTCTCCCCTTCCTCCCCTCTCCCGACCCCTGTAATGAATTCACGGTCACTGCACGGTGAATAAATACACGGCCACGTTTTCCTGGCAGCTAAAGTGTGGCGCTGGGCTCCTGGTTTGGTACTGAGTCACGTCTCGCCAAGCGTCCAAACTCAAACCCTTTGCGTTCTGAACATGTCTTGTCATTGGCCGGGTTTCCCAGAATCTGGGAAACCCTGCCATTTTGTGTTGCGTGCTCGCTAGCACCCAACAGAGCAGGGCACTGCGTACATCGACAGAGGAACTGTATGTTTAATTTAGCACTCTTCAACGATGCTAAGATGTGTTTTAAAACTGTAAATGTTCAATATCGGGGGGTTTTCCCGATATATATATACGTACCAACTTAACTGTCCCATTCAGTGTGTTGACGAAGTCAGCCTTGGCATAGACCCTGTGTCCGTCCGTTGAGTTATCAGCTGTGATGTCTGCACACTGCATCCTATGGGCCACAACACACCCTGAATGACATCCCAATTACATGCACACCGCCTATGCTAACGCCAAGATGAATTCATGATTTTCGTTACACAGTTTTATTACTTTGATATTTTTTAAACGCATTGCTTTTTTTTTTTCATTGATTACCTCAATCATTATTAGAGACTTTATCTGCTGACTGTTTGTTAATTAACTACTTAAACTGTAGTATTTGTTCAACATGTCTGTTCAGTAATTTGGTTTCTTGTTTCTCACCAGATATCTCTGATTAAAAGCAGAAGTCAACGTGTATTTCTGCTCTCTATTTCTGCTTTAACATCAAAACCTCAAAATATCAACATAAACACACGTTTTGTTCTCAGAAAGGCTGCACACACATAAACACATGCTGTGTATTGTTCACTAACCCACACGCACGCTTTGTTGTTGTCCTCTCTCTCACCCCTGGCCTCTATCTCTCCACTTCCCCTCCCTCCCTCCCTCCCTCCCTCCCTCCCTCCCTCCCTCCCTCCCTCCCTCCCTCCCTCCCTCCCTCCCTCCCTCCCTCCCTCCCTCCCTCCCTCCCTCCCTCCCTCCCTCCCTCCCTCCCTCCCTCCCTCCCTCCTGCTCATACTCCAGTCCTCCGCTCACCTGGATCCGTTGGCGTAGTGGATCACCAGCGACCTCCCGACAATGCTGTTGGGTCCTGTCACCGGCAGATTCCCATCCATGTACTGCCTCTGCAGCTGGTCAAGACCGGTCAGCAAGCCAAACTTCCCACTGACGTCCCCTATCTCGTACTGGTCCACCGTGCCAGTTCCTGGGGTGGGCGAGGCGGATATGTCAACCGAGAACGGGTTGAAGTGACCCATGACGCTGGCGTCGGAGCAGGGCAGGGCGGAGATGCTGTGCATTGTGGGAAGCTTGTGGACGTGGTAGCCCCCCGCTCTGGCGGCGAGGCCCGACAGGGAGACGCTGACGACCGTGGGCCCCTGAGGAACCAACCGGAAGAACCCGATTTGGCCACCGGAGGCCTTTGGAGGGCCGAACCACGGGCCAGTCCTCGCCGCGAGG
>NC_090070.1:11167696-11190214 GCF_038355195.1 Osmerus mordax | reverse complement strand
CAGACACACACACACACACAGACACACACACACACATACACAGACACACACACACACACACAGACACACACACACACACACACACACACGTCCTGTAACTGAATGAAAGTCCTATTGGTGAGGAAGGAGGAGGCAACCTAATCAATGACTCATCATCATCATCATCATCATCATCATCATCATCACCCTCCTC
Organism: Osmerus mordax; assembly: GCF_038355195.1. Classification (NCBI taxonomy): domain Eukaryota; kingdom Metazoa; phylum Chordata; class Actinopteri; order Osmeriformes; family Osmeridae; genus Osmerus; species Osmerus mordax. The sequence goes on along the minus strand of NC_090070.1, from coordinate 11,190,021 downwards.
CTCCTCATCCGGGGTGCTGAGCAGCTCTGCCGGGCCTGGTCAGTGTGTTGGTGTGATTGGGCTGGTCAGTGTGTTGGTGTGATTGGGCTGGTCAGTGTGTTGGTGTGATTGGGACTGACATGTCGACTGACATGTCCTGGATGAGTAGCTTGTTACCGCTCGTACATTAGATTACACTGCTGGCTGTCTGACTCTGTACACGGATATGAAGAAGGAGGCTGGGCGAGGGAGGGAGATAGAGACAGAGAGAGAGAGCGTATATCTGACATGGTCTGGGTTTGTGGGCGAGGAAGAGTCTGTTAGCCAGCCATCCAGAGGACAGCCTGTCCCTGAAGCTAACCTCATTATGATGGAGACACACAGGCAGGGCAGACTGCCCATCTGATCTCCCTCCGCACCAATCCATCCATCCACCAATCCATTCATCCATCCATCACACACAAACCAATCTATATATGGAGATCTAATCAATGCCTACTCATGTCCAACCAGACGACTGTATTAACTCTGTGATGACATAAATATCCAATCAGTGGTCAAGGAACTCATTGACTGGTCTGGAACATGTTGTCTGGTCCCTCAAAGGGTTAACAATTTAGTTATATGTGTGTGTGTGTGTGGGGGGGGGCCTTGCTAGACAGAGAGAGGGAAAGAGAGAGAGAGACAGAGAGCGAGAGTATTTTTAAAATGTATGTGAGAGAGAGAGAGAGAGAGAGAGAGAGAGAGAGAGAGAGAGAGAGAGAGAGAGAGGAAGAGAGTGAGTGAGAGAGAGACATTGACAATACTGATCGATTGACAGACAAAAGTGAATGGCACCAGCACGCAAACACACACACTCTAACCTAGCACCAGCTGTCACACAGCCAGCCGATCGAACACGGTCTAGATTAAGTCCACGTTGGCCCTGAAAGAGACCATCTGAATCGCCCTTCAGTGTGTGTGTGTGTTCGAGAGAGAATAGAGAGAGAGTGTGTGTGTGTGAGGGAGGTGTGTGTGTCAGCCTTCAGTCCCAGTTACTCCATTTCTTATGAAACACAGCACAGGACTGGCTAAACCACATCATCATCCTCAAGCAATAGCAGAGCTCCAAGAGACTCCATTCTCCGAAACCTCATTTAAAAGAGATACTTTGTTTACGTACAGTATTGTTGTCTCAAATCTAATTTGTGTGTGTGTGTGTGTGAGTGTGTGTGTGCGTGTCCTGCGGCCGGAGATTGGCTGGAGGTAGGACAGAGCCTCATCTCTGATCTCAGGAGAGCCTAACCCTTCTCTAATGTCTCTTTATTAGAGGAGGAAATTGATTAAATTGATTACAATTCCTCAAACGGAAGTCTGAATGTGATGCCATAGGAACCAGGATTATGCCACAGCAACACGAGAGACAGGGTTCAAGAAGCTAACATCCGGAACGATCCAGGGTTGGTACAGGTGGAGTTGACATTGATTTGATTTTCCTGACCTGCCCTGACCTTTACTCTCCTCTCCTCTGCTCTCCTCATACAGCAGTGTTTGGAGGCTCCAGTCATGTAATCCCTCCATAACTACAACTAATAAAAGCTAAATCCCCAAACTAGGAGATGAGCTCTCTTAGCATGAGAACTATAATACTGGTCAGACCTGCCTGTCTCACACTGAGGCCCCGTCAGACTGTCTACCTGTCTGTAGCTGTTGTTGTTGTTGATATTGTTGTTGTTGACATTGTTGTTGTTGATATTGTTGTTGTTGACATTGTTGTTGTTGATATTGCTGTTGACCGCTGTTTACTCTACTGTTTGTTGATGACAGTAAGAAGCTCTGAGGCTAAATAAAGCTGCTCTTCAGGGATGAATAGTTAATAAATCGCATTAAAGTGAGAGAATGGGAGAGAGAGAGAGAGAGAGAGAGAGAGAGAGAGAGAGAGAGAAAGAGAGAGAATGAGAGGGAGATGGAGAGAGAGAGAGAGAAAGAGAGGGAGATGGAGAGAGAGAGAAAATACGGGAAAAAAAGGAGAAACGGAGAGAAAGCGAGGGAGGAAAGAGGAGAAGAGAGAGCTTATATCCTCGACTGTGCAGCTGCGTTGTCGTGGTCTTGGCTGTCACACTCTGCAGTCTGACCACAACCCCACATCTAACAGAGCCTTCTGGAAGCCAGTCAAAAACACAGACCGTCGAACTCTCCGCATTCAGCAAGATGACATGGCACTCTGGTGCCAGGGTCAAATACCAAAACTAAAAATAAAGTTTGAATTTAAAGTTAGCGTCTTCACTGTAATTGTTTTTGACCAGTGCCAAACTCTGTCCATTGTACGACATATTGATTGTGGGATAACTTTAAGGTAACTTTCCCTTTAAGGCAAATATCATTTTCCACCCTCAACCAGTCTGAAATATGAACGAAAGAAAAGATGTTGCTCCGAAATGACCTTCAGCCTAATTATTAGTAGGGTGAAGTACATTACTGTAGACCAACACATCATACACGTGGGTTAGTTCTAGCTAGCAACTAACTAAACCTGACAGGTATTTCACCTGCCTAGACACACCTGCAGCCTGCAGCCATAGAAAACAGGTGTGTGTGTGTGTGTTTGTGGGGGGAGGGGGGGTAAGAAATGACGTGTGGCCTATATAAGTCCTGTATGTCAACAATAGTTTAGGCTCTCTTTGTTTGGGATGAGCTGGGACAACTGTCGTTTCTCTCACACACAACTACACACACAACGCGCGCGCGCACACAACCACTCGTTATGGCAAAAGCTAACATCAAATAATTCATTTCCACAGACAAAACATAAGTACAATGACCAATCAGAATGGTTCAGGGTCAACTGGTGGATAACATTGTGCTCTTTAGGATAACATTGTGTTCCTTGTCAAGCATGATATTCTTGTATACTATTCCACATACACACACACACATATATATACACATTTATTACAGACACAAACACACCCTGGTAACCTCAGTCTCTTGGCAGCAGAGTGCCGCACAGAGAGCCAACAGGACTGGGTAGTGGTTAATCAGCTGCCTCTCTCTGCCTTCTCCCTCTCAAACTTCCCCTCTTCGCCTTCCTGTCTTTTCCCCTCTCCTCCTCTTGCTCTCTCTCTTTCTCTTTCCCCTAACTCTCTCTGTCCCCTCTCCCAACCCTCCTCACCCTCTCTCTTACTCCCCTCTTCCCTTCTTCTCTCTCTCTCTCTCTCTCTCTCTCTCTCTCTCTCTCTCTCTCTCTCTCTCTCTCTCTTTCTCTCTCTCCCCCCTCTTTCTCCTTCCCCTAACTCTCTCTGTCCCTTCTCCCCTATCCCTCCCTCCCTCCCTCCCTCCCTCCCCCCCTCCCTCCCTCCCTCCCTCCCTCCCTCCCTCCCTCCCTCCTCCCTCCTTCCTTCCTCCCTCCCTCCTCCCTCCCTCCCTCCCTCCCTCCCTCCCTCCCTCCCTCCCTCCCTCCCTCCCCTCCCTCCCTCTCTCCCTACAGCTTGACTCAGCAGATCTGGATCTTGGATATGTTTAACCTGGCGAGGAAGAGGTCTGCCAGAGACTGCCTTTACGACGGGGCACGGAGTCAGCACACACACACAACGCATAGTATCTGGACCCACCATGTTGGAGGCGGAGGCCTCGGAGAAGGACAAGCCTCTGGGGAGGATGAGGATGTGATCCTGCTCCTTGCTGACTCGGACCTAAACAATAACAAACAACGTCAACATCAACATATTTGTCAACAAAAGTCGGCTGAGACAGGCGAAAAGGACCCGTAAAGAACGCCATACTGTGATGTAGGAGTTGGCGAAGTGGGCCCAGCTGAACAGATCCACCAGTCTGTAGAGGCTGGCCAGCTTGCAGCGTGTCTGCTTCTCCCCCTTCACCATAGTGTAGGGTCCAGACCATACATGTCATTGATGGGAGTGACCATTCCAAGACCTGGAAACGGGGGGTGAGGGGGGGGAGACAAACACAGACGTCAATATGCTGCTGTACTGTTCAGAATCGGTTTGGCTTTTAAAAGGCTGTATTTGGAGAATGTACACACTTGTCTGCATACAGCCTGTAAAATGTCACCACAAATTGGAGACATTAGTCAAATGGGGGGGGACACTGACATGAATACTAAGTGAATTTGGGCTCGGTTATAGCGTCAGACCTAAACTGATTTCGGTCGTCATGGTAATTGGACATTAGTTCTGCATTCCGGGGGCGGGGCTTGGGAGTAGGACTGGGTGTGTAAACCTGGACAGGACAGAGGGGTGGGGGTAGAGGGGGAAATATGCACAGCTCTTCCTGACTCGTCTGGGAACAGGATCAGCTATGTGTGTGTGTGTGTGTAAGACAGAGTGTGTGTGTGTGTGGTGTGTGTGAGACAGAGAAAGTGAGAATGTGTTTGTGTGTGTGAGAAAGAGAGTGAGAGTGTGTGTGTGAGACAGAGAGACTGTGTGTGTGTGAGAGAGACAGAGAGTGTGTGTGTGTATCTGTCTTGAGAAGAGTGAGGGTGTCTGCACATTCGTTCATCTGCGTTCGCCTACGTGTGTGTGTGAGAGAGAGAGAGCGAGGGTGTGTGTGAGAGAGAGAGAGAAACAGTAGAACACAGACATTTACACATTTCCGCTCGCCAACACGCCGCGGTACCGACTTGGTACACTCCGTTACACCCCCGGGAGCATGTTACCCTTAGCGACGGGCCGGACCACTACTCACTGAGGGGGGGAGGTGCTTGAAGCCGGCCACGGAGCTGGACATGAAGAAGTCAGCGATCTGCCTGAGGGCCAGCAAGGCCTGTGGGGGTTGTTGCCCTTTCTTCACCTGCTCCTGGATCATCCCCTCTAACTCATCCTTGAAGGGCCTGGAGGGAGAGAGGGAGGGAGGGAGGGAGGGGAGGGAGGGAGGGAGGATAGGGCGCGAGGGGATTGAAAGGAAGAGAGATGTCAGTAATCAATAAAGACAAGTCATCTTTGGGTGTTTAAATGGCTGACTTGTTGGAGATTCTGTACAGAGAGAGAGTCTACACTAATCCCTACTTCCTCAACTATCCTAATGGGTGTTCCAGCAAGTACTTACACACACACACACACACACACAAACCTTAAACCTGCAAACAACCATGTTATATATAGGTTCAAGGGCATCAGGTCAACTAGTAGGACACAGATTCACACTGGAAATGTGCTAAGTAATTGTTAACCTGTCCTGACCTATCATGGTAATACTGACCCTGTAAGACCTTTAACCTCATTATGGAAATCTCTTCCTCCAATGCTCCCTTCTACCTCTATCCCTCTCTCTTCCTCCCTCCATTCATCTTTAATCTCTCTCTCTCTCCATCCCTCCATGCATCTTTAAACGCTCTCTCTCTTTACCTCCCTCTCTCTTCCTTCCTCCATTCATCTTTAATCTCTCTCGTTCCTTCTCTCCATTCATCTCTCTATGATCCCCTGACACTTCTGGAACTGGGACAGGTACACACACACACACACACTCACACACAGCAGGCTATACATTAACAGCACCAGCTTAATGACTACATTTAAAATGATTGACAACAATGGACATCCATTACAACAGTTGCTAGGCAGTAAATAAGGTTCTAACATGACAACTGAACAGTGACTCAACACCGAGACCAATCATTATAATAACGACCCACTCATTTGATGGTTAGGCCTTTACTGAATCCTGAGGGGACAGACTAGCGTATTGAGAAGGGTGAGTGGTCGGTAGCGTTGTAACACTGTAGATGGTGAAACGTTTCTGTCATAAGCGTCTTACGCAAGACCCAACTGAAGATAGAGCTCCTCAGACTGAACTCAGAACAAGTGAGAGGAGCTTTTCAAACGCGAGCTGGGGAACAGAGCACGAAGGAGAGGAGAGGGGGAGATGAAAAGAGAAAAATAGGACATTTCCGTGACAATGACTTTCCACAACACGGCCACATCCAATATTCATGCTTTTCATCTCTTCCTCTCTTCTCTCCGTCTCTCTCACTTCCTCTCGCTCTCCCGCCTAGGGGTCGCTCGGCTTCTGCAAGAGGCCCAAACAGAGCTTGCTGATTCCGTACACAAAACAACTGTGACGGCGAACACCCTCCACTCCCCTCTGATCGCCCCATGGGACGGTCCATTACAGTAAAGGCGGATGGAGCGGGGCCATCCATTCTGTGCCCGCGCGGGGGTGTTCCTAGAGCTGCAGCATCCCTGGGACTTCGGAAGCGTCGCAGGGTCCCCCCGATACTCAGCCAGCGCCAAACACATTCTGCTGTTGCTCAGGGCGATGTCGCCATAGCGACGGGGGCGCGGCCCTGGTTGGCCCAGAGTTCTGGGACAGAGCCTGTACTGTAGCTTTGCGGTGGTGTAGCTGTGTCTTTTTTGCAATAGCGATAGAGTGTGTGTGTGTGTGGGAGTGTGTGTGTGAGTGTGTGTGTGGGAGTGTGTGCGAGAGAGACTGTGTGTGTGTGTGTAAGTGTGTGCGAGAGAGAGTGTGTGTGTGTGGGGGGGGGGAGAGTGCGTGCGCGAGAGAGAGTGTGTGGGAGTGTGTGCGAGAGAGAGTGTGTGTGTGTGTGTGAGAGTGTGTGTGTGCGAGAGAGAGTGTGTGTGTGGGAGTGTGTGCGCACCACAGAGAAAGACGGTGTGTGAGGGTTAGCTCTGGGCTCTGCTGTAGCAGGTGCAGTCCTGTTGGCAGCGGTAACTTCTACATCCTTCTCTTCCCTCTGCAGCTAACTCTGCTATCTATTCACTCTCCTATCTATTCACTCTGCTATCTATTCACTCTGCTATCTATTCACGTGGCCTGGCGGGGGATCCTGTGTGCGGAGCTCCATTAGAAATGCCTTTGTTTTGATCCTGCAACAGAATACTTGCCTGAATAATGGCCTGTTGCTGGAAGCCGCATTGGAAAAGACACATGTACAAAAGCACACACACATGCACACACAAAAACGCACATCAGCGTGGATGCGTGTGTGTGTTCAGAGCAGATTATAACGCCAGAGATTTGATTCCCATCATCTAAACAGATTAATCCTGGGATTCTAAAGTGGATCGGCACCATTAATATTTCAATCCTCATCTGTTGTACAGTGACAGAAATAAACCGGCACTCACGAAAAGCACATTTCACATTTTAGCTACAGTGACATGCCAATGTGTGTGTGTGTGTATGCGTGCGGTTAAACCTTATGAGGCGTCCTTGCTAAACAAAAGTAATGCTATAATCTCACAACTGAACACAGCAAAGAGCTCCAACCACAGTGTGTTGGCCCTGGGGGTCTTTAACTGGCACGAATAGTCGTCCTCAACTCTGCCTGACAAGAAAGGTTAAACTGTCCCGTCCAATCCAGAGAGAGTCTTGGTCTCAGAAAAACAATGCTGCCACGAACATTCAAACCAACAACGAGAGTTAATCTTCTTGAAATGGAAGGGCTGGGATTCTTGAGCTGGGGAGTTTGAGGGCTTAAGAGGGGGAAAAAAATACGTACAGAGTGGAACGTGTCCAAGCTGTCACCAGAGAAGGTGAGGGGGAGTCAGATGGCTGAGCGGTGAGGGAGTCGGGCTAGTAATCTGAAGGTTGCCAGTTCGATTCCCGGCCGTGTCGATTGATGTTGTGTCCTTGGGCAAGGCACTTCACCCTACTTGCTTCGGGGGAATGTCCCTGTACTTACTGTAAGTCGCTCTGGATAAGAGCGTCTGCTAAATGACTAAATGTAATGTAATGTACAGAAGACCAGGGGGCTTCTAGAGAAGGATGTTCGAGAGATGACCTGAAGCGCAGCCAGGTCAGCTCTCCCCTCCTCCCTCCCTCCCTCCCTCCCTCCCTCCCTCCCTCCCTCCCTCCCTCCCTCCCTCCCTCCCTCCCTCCCTCCCTCCCTCCCTCCCTCCCTCCATCTCCAATGTAATCATCTCCAAAGGCTTATGGGACGGTCAACAGCACGTCCTACTGTAAGGGGAACTGCAAATCCATACGAGGTGGAACTGTAGGAATTCTCAACCCCTCCTCCACCCGACTCTCCTCTGCGTTCAGCACACAGTAACAGTGTGTTATGTGTGTGTAAATGTGTGTGTGTGTGTGTGTGTGTGGGGGGGGGGGGGGTAAAGGCTGGTGGGGGGTGTTTGTGTGTGTGTATGTGTAGGTGGGGAGGGGTATGTGTGTGTGTTATTTCGGTACGGTGAAGCGTGGGAAAAAGGAACAAAGGTTTGCGACGGCACTGTAACAGGAGTCTGGTGGCGTGTCTACACTTGCGGAGGGATCAAAGGAGTGCGTGTCATCGATGACAGCTTTAATACCCGTACCTCATCGGGATGCACACACACACACACACACACACAGGACAACATCAGGAAATAGAACTCACACATGCTGTAAAGGTAAATCATATAATTATGTCCAGACACACAAACTGGCCAGGTTAGTCAGCACAATAACTGCGTTTCACACAGTCTAGTTTACGTCAGGGAAAGTAGCTGACATAAGCCTGGCTTATTCTATAAACCTGCTTCATGGAACAGGCCCCTGGTCTATATGTGGTCTGGTCTAGGTCTATATGTGTCTGTATTTAAACACAGACCGGGGACAGACGGCCTCCAAACATGTCATTTACTCATCTGTCGTAAACCCTTCCACAACACAGCCAACAGAGTCAACTGAAGCCATTCAGTTGCTGCTGGTTGTTAGCTTATTGTTAGCTAGTTCTTGTTATCTTGTTGTTAGCTTGTTGTTAACTAGTTCTTGTTAGCTTGTTGTTAGATAGTTCTTGTTAGCTTGTTGTTAGCTAGTTCTTGTTAGCTAGTTCTTGTTAGCTTATTGTTAGCTAGTTATTGTTAGCTTGTTGTTAGCTAGTTCTTGTTAGCTTGTTGTTAGCTAGTTCTTGTTAGCTTGTTGTTAGCTAGTTCTTGTTAGCTTGTTGTTGTTGCTGGTGTGTGAGGGGTAGAGCTGTAGTGAAATTGACCTAATGTGGGTGGTATGAATGCAGAGCCCTTTGGGACACACCTGTTACTAGTGTCTGGGATTATACACTCGGCTGGCTCACATACACACAGACTCAAACACACACACACTTGGCCAGGCAGCTTGTAGGAGAGCCCGTCAACACTACCATGGTGTGTGTGTGAAGCATGAGGAACACTTTTAACAGCTTTCTATAAGAACGAGCTGCACCCACCACACACACACACACATGCTCACACACATACCACACGCACATACACACTAGCCCCGAGGCGTGCATATCTGCTGATCTCACACTGTAAATCAGCAGTGTTCTGCAGGCAGACATGCAGACCTTCCCTGAGTCAACATGAGGATACGCTAGGCACACACAGCTAACCAAGCTGGGTCACAGCTCAGAGTTTTCACCCGTAAAGTGTAGTCAGATAGGTTCGACTCCAGAGGGAACAGACGGTCGAAAAAACAAACTGGGTGTGGCGTGTGTGTGGGTGTGTGTATGTGTGGTTATATTAGGGTTGTGGGGGTGGTGGTTAGTGTTGGTTAACCCCTTCAAGGTTTGAGGGTTGTGAAACGCCAACCGCCACTGAGAATGGAGACCAATCCTGTGTGTCCACAGATGAGAGCCAGTCACCACTCTGTCACTCTCTCTCTCTCTCTCTCTCTCTCTCTCTCTCTCTCTCTCTCTCTCTCTCTCTCTCTCTCTCTCTCTCTCTCCCTCTCTCTCTCCACAACTGTCTCTCTCGAGTCAGGATACAGCAGTATCTCCACATAAATATAGGCCACGTAGACTCACAGAACGACAGTATCTCCACATAGATATAGGCCACATAGACTCAAAGGACGAAAGTATAGATATAGGTGACGTAGAGACTCACAGGACTCTGCAGGATCTGGGTGACTCTCTTCTTCTGCTCCATCATGTTGAAGTCCTGCCGCAGGTCAGGTGACATGTTGCGGTCGCGCAGGTACTCGGGGTCGTTGGGGTCGATGCGGTCGAAGTAGCGCTCCTTAGGACCCCCGCCGGGAGCGGGAGGGGTGGTCACCACCCCTTGACGGCCGTCCACGCTCATGCCTGCTACCGCTCTCTGCCTTCGCTCTGCTCTTCACCTGGACGGAGGGAGGGAGGGATGAGGAGGAGGACAGAGGTGAGAAGTTGAGCAAGGTAGTATTAACGTCGTTTCGACAAAACGGGAATATATATATATATATAGACAGCTGATTTTTCTGTTCTAAAGTATACTGGTTCGCTGGGAAATCCAGTTGTAACTGTAATCTAGCTTCCTGTGTGAAGAAAGATGGTGAAAAACATGGGCTGTTTGGAGGGCAGGTGACAGTGACAGATCCCTGAGAGGGACACTAAAACAGGAAACAGTGTCTGCCAGACAGGAAGAGGATGCCCATCCTATCACTATGGCCTTCTGGGAGCTGCTCTCTGATTGGCCGGGGCCAACGCATGGACGCAAATAACAGGACCCTGGGAGTCCAGATAGGACTGTTTTTGTTCCACTGACGTATAGGGCCGTTGTAAACACACACACACACACACACACACACAGCGTGTTATCCACAGTGTGTGTGCTCCGTTTGGGGAAAGACAAACAGAAAATTGGAAAGAGGCTGGTGCTGTGTTTGATGGTCGGGGTCATGGCGAGGACAGCCAGACAGTTTACCCTGACCCTATGCACACCAGCGCAGTTGGCATGACAACACACAATTCAGGAGAACAATTACATTATACCTGTGCCTTCTAAGAAACCAACTGATGTCAAGCCAATCGAAAAGGTCAATGCTGCCAGAGAAACAAAAATCTTCTCTGTGTAGGACAGAGACGGAGTGTGGAGAACTTCATTTCCCAGAGGGCTTTGCGGCGTGGCTCTGCACAGTAACTCTGCTGGGGAGTTAAGCTCTGGTGTATTAAAGAGGGGCGTGGCCTACGGAGGGACTCAACAGATGGTGCCAAGGCTTGTGATTGGTTGGAGAGAGAGAGAGACCCAAAGCGGTTACAGGTCACCAAAGCAGGTTGCTGTAACAGCAGGAACTCTTCAATATTTTACCTGCTATCTCTTTCTCCTTTTCTCCCTCTATATCTCCCTCTCTTTCTTTCCCCCTCCTTCTCTCTCCCCCTTCCTCTCCACCCTCCACTCTCTCTCTCTGTCAGACAGGATCTTCTATACACTGTTCCCCTGCTGCTGGTTCGATATAAGGACCAGAGGGTGACTGAGGGAGGAGGGAGAGAAGAGGAGAGAGAGGGGGGATGAAGGGGTGAGAGAGGGAGAAGGAGAGGTTCTTTCCTTTGCCGCGCGTTGCTAAGCCGATCATTCAGGTCAAATGCCACTTAAAGATGTTTCAGACCCACACACATATATCTGGCTCTACGGTCGAGGCTTGAGTCGAGGCTGGGGCTGGGGCCGGGGTCGGGACTTGGCAGGCACTGTAGAGGCTAAAGTGAGAGGGCTTGGCTTGAACAGTACCTTTGGCGTATGCATGGTATCTTTGGCATGTGCAGAGCATATCTGACTCCCCTCCTGCCCAGCTCTGCCAGCCTCTTTAAGAGAGCACTCCATTTTAAATCTGGCATGCAGGACAGCAAGCTATAATACCTTTCACACTTCCTGACTGGGAAAAGAAGCGTACATTTAGTCATTTAGCAGACGCTCTTATCCAGAGCGATAAGAGCTCCAAGCGTACGCCACTAGACCACTCTAAAATCCCACCAGGGCCAAAACACGACGACTGCAGAGCTCCAAGCCTCTGATCTGAAATCAGATTTTGGAGGATGGAATAACAACTTAATCCGATGATAGAAATAGTATCTGATCTCAGATCAGGAGACGGCCAAAACGTATTCCCGCGACCGGTTGCCACGTCATCCAGAGTTCAAACTTGAAAGCCCGGCATGTTCTCTGACCGGCTGACCAAACGGACGGTGACACCGGACACCAGAGCGTGTGACACATTCCGCCGGGGCCAGCTGACCAATGGGATGACACCTGTGACCCTGACCGCAGCCGGGCCCCGGGGAATGTTCACTTAATGAGTTTAATGCTGCCATGGCAACCGCCCAAGCCAACGCAACCCGACCCGAAACTAAGTGCTTACCCCGGGAGTTCCCACGACTACAGTTACCCTGGAAACCAAGTCAACCCACCACAGTGATATTTCCACCAGGATGTGGGCTAAGTGTTGGTTTTCTAGACGTAAACTTTTTTTCAGTAGCAGTTTATCAGTACTTTGACTGATCTGTTATGATTATGATTTAATCTATCATATAGATAATCCTGATTTGCTCATGTCCGTGTGTCTGTGAATCCTGGGCTGTTTTCCCAGTTTAGATAGAGGACTGACACGGTCCTCTATTCACCAAATATGTTTGTCTAACTTGCCTGATCCGAATCATCCAATAGGAACACATTTCCTCTTTGGCCACCTTCCCAAACCACCTCAACTATCAGGATATCACATTCCCTCTCTTTCTTCCTCTTCCCTCCATTACTTTCTCCCTCTGTTGCCTTCCCTCTCTTACCCATCTCCATCTTTCCCTCCCCCTCTTTGCCTTCACTCTTTCCTCCCCCCCTCCTCCCCCCCCTCCTCCTCCCCCCTCTCCTCCTCCCCCCCTCTCCTCCCCCCTCTCTGTTTACTCACACATCCATTCTCCTTCTCTTCATCTTATCTCTCTTTTCTCTTTCTATGCACCCCCCCCTCCCCCCATCACCCCACTATGACCCTGACTTTCACACTGACGCAGTGATTTCCACGGATGAGGACCAGAGCCCAACCCCCTTCCCTCCAGCGCACGGTGTCGCAACCCGATATCCCGATCGTCATCTGCAGACTGAGCGTGGTCAGTGAGCCGAGGCGTCGAAGGGGGCTGAGCCGGGAGAGGGCGATTTGTGGACACTCAGGAGGTGTGTGGCGGTGAGCAAACAGGCTCCTTTAGAAAACACCAGGGACCTGTCGGCTGGGAGAGGTGTCGGCTGGGATGTCGCTGCGTGGGCACAATCCTACGCGGTGCGACCAGACAGCTGCGGAAGCTTCCAGATACCGTTGCTGCACACGGCCCTGTTTGGCCCTCAAGAACACAGACACGCACGCACACACACACCGCCATGTTCGGCCCTCAAGAACACACACATCGCCCTCTTTGGCCCTCACACACCCGCACAAACTCTTCTGTCACAATACTGCTCCCGCAATCTTTACACACATACACGCTCATCACACACCCACAAACACATGCGTTAACAGTTGTATGCACACACACACACCGCTCTCAATTTAGGTTTTGCCCAGGGTCAAGCATCTGAGGTGGTAGAGTTCAAAGTTCACCAGATGAAAGGGGACAAACAACAGAAGGCTATACACAGCATGATCATCTGATGGACGATAAAGTTTAAACTATTTTGAATGGGAGTGGAGACAGGCAAATAGGCTGGCTGACTGTTTGAAAGGCTGCTAGTCTGCATGTGTGTGTGTGTGTGAGTGAGTGAGAGATCGATCGTCAAACTAAGAAGCCTGGAGCGAAGCGACTGCAACCTCTACCCTCGTGACCTTTACTGACCCCTTCCAACCCCGCTGATCCACTGTGACTGGTGGATGTCGAACGTGTTCTAGCGTGTGTGTGTGTGTGTGTGTGTGCGGTGGTTCAGACAGTAGTAGCCTTAGTGGCCTCCCCTCTCCCCACCCCCCTTCCTCACCTACTACCCCGCCACTGTGCACCACTGACATTTACCACTGGAGCGTAGCCAAAGGGGATGTTCTTTACACACACACACACACACACTATACACCGTTTATAGACCACAGCTCACAGTCACACACTATCTCTCCCCTCTCTCTTTAAGAGAGGCACAGCCATCCCAAGCTCTCTCTCTCTCTCTCTCCCCTCCCCTCATCCGCACACAAACAACAATTCAAACCCTCTCTTTTTCTTTATAGCTTTTGCCCTGTCTCACACACACACACACTAGCGAATGCACACAAAGGGTTGAAAATACACGTTAGTTCAACCACAACAATCTCTCTCAATCTCTCTCACACACACACACACACACACACACACATTCCTCCCTCCACACAGCTCTGTCGTCGTGGGGCATCGTTCGCGGTCTCCCTCTCTCGTAGCTGCCACTGCTATTCAGAGACCAGATCCTGTTTCTGAACCGATAACAACAACACCAGGAAAGAATCCTGACGCCTAAATATAGATTGTTTCACTGTGCGCCCACACACACACACACATACACAGAGGGGTGTGCTCACTGTGTACACAAATACACACCCACATACTGTACACAGTCATTCAAACTGTCAATGAACTTATTTACATAAAACTCGTTCAAGTAAAGAAAAAAGGTTTTGGATAATAATAATAATTTGTGTGAGGATTAGCATGTATACATCACCTACGTACTGTACTACATACCAGGCAAGGTAATGAGCTAGGCTAATATATAGCCCCCAATGACTCCAGGCTAAGCTAAACGCTGTCAACATGCTCCCAACAGTAATCAATGGGAGGACGCGTTAGCAGTCTGGAAGCAGTTCTTTAAGCTGTATCTGAAAGAGGTACGTGCACAGAGCTGCCCAGTCAAGTATTAAAAAAACACCAAAGTGATTTAGACAAAACCAAACGACACCAAACGACCAAGCGGGCTTCCAGAACCCACCTTCGTTGCGTCTCTTAAGTTGAGTGTATCTGACCGATTATCCCGCATAAACTGGAGCCAACACACATGTCTCTCCTCCTCCTTCTCCTCCTCCTTAGGCACCCGCACAGGGGCCAGAGAGAAAGGAACGAGGAAAGAAAAAAAGAAAAATTTAGGGGAATTCAGTCAGTTATCTTGTTTTTTCTTTCTTCTTCCTGTCTCTCTCTCTCTCTCTCTCTCTCTCTCTCTCTCTCTCGGTCTGTCTCTGTTGAGAAGTAAGAGCTGGGGATTGCGGTTCGTCCTCTCCCAGATTCCACTGTCACTCGCTCACACACGCTCACATCCACCCTGTTGTGCTGGCGGGTCGACTGCAGACTGGAGAGAGAAAGATTTCAACAGCTGTGTGTGTGGGTGTGTGTGTTTGTGTGTGTGTGGAAAGGAGCTAAGGCGACCACGTGACTCGACTTAATCCTCCGCCCACCGCCTGAACACACACACACACACAGGGAGACGGACCAATCAGAGCCCACTCTCACAGAAAGGCCCCCTCCCTTCTTCTCTTTTCCCCTCTATCTCTCCCTCTCTCTCTCATTCTCTCTCCCTCTCTCTCTCTCTCTCTCTCTCTCATTCTCTCTCCCCTCTCTCCCTCAGACTTTACTTTCCTCTCACTTCTTTCTCTCTCATCCCCACACCTCTCTCATTTCACGTATTTCTTTCCGTCTTTGCTTACAATCTCTTCTCCCGCCTCACTTCTCCTCCACTCCTCCCTCTCTCTCCCTCTCTTCCAGTGCCCAGGGCACCAGTTCTAAAGGTCAGTGTTTTGTTTTATGAGTCTCGACAGACACAACACACAATCTCTCTCACCCAATCTCAGCTAGACTGCAGTAGGCACCCTCCATCTGGAGACCCAGACTTGCGTTCAATCTCAAACGCAATCCACACGACATTGAGGCGTTCTCAACGCTGGATTAGTGCTTCCTGAAATACCACTGCTCCCACAGTAAACATGATAACCGATTACAAAACCACAGAAAAGCAGAGCGCCAGCTGATGCCAAGCCTGGAACGCCACTCAATGTAGAGCAGATAAGCTCTGCCGGAAAAACTGGGGGCATATATTTATCCAGACGGTTTTCTCGGTTCCTGTAGCGATGGCTTACTTCCTGTAGGTCGACCTTCCCTGGGCCAATCACATGGCCCAGGCCGCCCCTGGACCTTGGCAGAGGAGACCCCACAGACACTTAGGAGACAAACCATCTGATTGTTTGCTGTTTGTATGTTGTTGTTTTTTTGTCCCAATTCATTGCTCTGTTGTTTAAGTTTAGGTTAGTTTTTGTTATCTAATTCTTATCTAATGTATAGAATGTGCATCTTTTAAATTACATTTATTATTTGTATCCCTGTACATGCTGCTGTGACATAACAATTTCCCTCTGAGGGATCAATAAAGTATATCTAATCTAATTTAATCTGATTGCATGGAGGATAACGAAGACTCACAGTTGAGAGAAAACTGGAGCCAGCAGTAAACAAATACAAAAAAAACTGTCTGTGTGTGCCAGCTAGCATACCGTCCACGCGGCTAGGCTAGCGCCACCGTGTATCTTAGCTAACGCTCCAGCTCTCGCTGTGGTGTTTGTGTTAGCTTAGCTAACGCTCCAGCTCTCGCTGTGGGGTTTGTGTTAGCTTAGCTAACGCTCCAGCTCTCGCTGTGGTGTTTGTGTTAGCTTAGCTAACGCTCCAGCTCTCGCTGTGGGGTTTGTGTTAGCTTAGCTAACGCTCCAATAAAAGTGCCACAGTGACGGATGGGGTGAGTGCGGGGCGGTCGTTAACACGGCTACACCTTGCTAAAGGTCAGGCTAAAGAGCAAGCACAACACAAGGCTAACAGTGCTAACACAGGGCTGTTTAGTCTGATGGTTCATTTTACATGTACTTTAGTTCTCTCTCTCTCTCTCTCTCTCTCTCTCTCTCTCTCTCTCTCTCTCTCTCTCTCTCTCTCTCTCTCTCTCTCTCTCTCTCTCTCGGACAGTGAAGGGTTGAGTCTACAGTTGAGATGTCTGACAGTGATGATGAGGAGGACACTGCAAGCGTTGTCATAGCATCACATCCAATTGTGGTGCAGGAGATACGTCTTTGATGGCGTTATGTGTGTGGGTGTGCGTGCGTGTGTGTGTGTCTGTGTGACCAAGCTAAACAGTATATCATGAGGAAGAGAAGGAAGAGTTCCATCAATATTTAATCACAACCACTTTCATGTCTGCCCTGGCATTTAATCACGCACACTATCGCAATGGCCTGTTACAGAGAGGGAACACACACACAATCACACACACACACACGCTTCTTTCCCAAGCTTATCTTAAATCACTCCTGAAGCAGAGGATGAGCTGTCTGTGTTGACCAGGCTGATAGCTAAATCAGACTGCTCACAGACACACACACAGACCCACACACACAGACACACAGCACACACACAGACACACACAGTATGGTATCCGTGTTGCAGCATGTGTTTCTGGCTGACCGGCTGGCTCCAGTCTCAACATGTAAATCAGACCGAGCCCTCTGATGCAAATAGTCTGATGGATCATGAAGATACGCATCAGGGCTGTGTCCTGCCACACACACAAACACACACACCTGTACACACTTCCACACACACACACACCTACACACAAACCTAATGATTGAAACCTCAGTGGGTAGAGTTAGTGTATAACTCCCTCCCTCCTCTCTCTCCCTCTCTCTCTCTCTCTCTCTCTCTCTCTCTCTCTCTCTCTCTCCTCTCTCTCCCTCTCCCTCTCCCTATCTCTCTCTCTCTCTCTCCCTCTCCCTCTCCCTCTCTCTCTCTCTCCCTCCAACACTGGCACTGCCAGTCCTGACTCAGGCTCTGCCCTTTATCCTGCACAAAAGACCCAAACACACACACACACACAACGCTACACAATACACCCAATCAAACACTCACTCACACAATGCTGCACAAAAGACCCAAACACACACACACACACACACATTCACACAACACAAAAGTTTGCCCCCCCCCCCTTTCCTGAAACCACAACCAGCAATAACTCTAAACACAAACGACCCCCACCCCCCCCCCCCCAACAAGCCAAACCACACCACAAATACAAGCCCACTGACAGGCACATCAGTGTGGGGAACACTGGTTCTCTGAGTTGGGCTGGGTTTGGGTCTGGGCTGGGACTATGTTGACTGGATGAACAGAGGAATGTGCCCTTGGTCAGGTGTGTGTACTATGTGTGGGTGTGTGTATGTGTATATGTATGTATCTTTGCACACAGCAGGGTACAGAATCCTTATCTACATACCTGCTGCTATTGCATCTTTTATGATTTTTTAAATGTTTTTTTTTACTGATCACTCCTTTTCTCCATGTTTTGTCTGCGTTCCTCCCACGCCACGCTCCTTAACTGTCTAACTGCTCAGGAATGCAAACACTTGACCTCAGGAGGGCCACTCATTGCCCTGGGGAGAAACAAGATGGCCGCCCTCAGGGACAACCTGAAGACCTGGAGGAGTTTGGTAGAACGTTCTGGGAGATAACTCATTCCTAATGGTTTCCTCAACATCCCCTCAGGACCAGAGGAGTATCTTGTTGCAGATGGCCGTGTCCATTTTTTTCTGACTTCAAACGCAAGGTACCGTTCGAGAGGAAAGGTCAAAGACTGTGTTTACGATGCTTTAGAGCATCGTAGGTGGTGCGACAGAGACAGCTAAACCTGTCGGTGCTTGGAAAGGTGGTTTTCAGGTCACACACAGTGTTTTTACACATTTAACAGGAAACCTCTATGAAGTGGATTGGACAGCAGTTATGTACTGGTAGGTTTATGGCACGAAAAATAGAACACACACTCCTGTGTCTCTCCTGCACTTAACAGCCTGTCTGCTTTGTGTACATACAGGAGAGGCGTCCTAAGTACTGACTAACGCAGGGTGGATGGGAGAAGAGAGACCATGGACTTGGTAATGTTTAACACACTTTCAGGTTCACTTCCTGAACCCTTCTAAACAATGCTGTCACTGTCTGCACACCTGAGTCAGCAAAGTATGTACACACAAAGGATGAAAATACACACTGGTTCAACCACAAAGACTGTTTCTTTCTCTATCTCAGACACACACACACACACAAATACAGGCACACACACACTCATTACAAGGGGAGAACAGGGGGAGAAAGAGAGGGAGAGAGAGAGGGAGGACAAGAGAAAGAGAGGGGGGGAGAAACAGAGAGAGAGAGAGAGAGACAGAGGGAGAGAGAGAGAGAGAGAGAGAGAGAGAGAGAGAGAGAGAGAGAGAGAGAGAGAGAGAGAGAGAGAGAGAGGGAGGGAGAGAGATAGAGAGACAGAGACAGAGAGAGAGAGAGAGAGAGAGAGAGAGGGACACAGAGAGAGAGAGAGAGAGAGAGAGAGAGAGAGAGAGAGAGAGAGAGAGAGAGAGAGAGAGAGAGAGAGAGGGGAAGGGTGAGCAGAGTGTTTCTGTGTTTGCTCAGGACTCTTGACTCCTTCTCTGTTTCCTGTGTTGACAGAGATGAAAGGAGGAGTTCTGGAACAAGTCCAACCTGCCCGGCAACAAGGAGAGCGGCCGACCCAATCAGTAACCTGGGTCAGGAGGACAATGTCAGGTCAAGCTGGGGTCGAGTGTGCGCTGAGAATAATAATATACTCATTTAGCAGACGCTTTTATCCAAAGTGATGTATTGGTTTTAACCTCTTGATCTGCAGTCGAATGCTCTAACCACTGAGCTACACCCATCCCTGTCCTGACAGGGATGAGAAGATCAAGTCTGTGAGCAGAGGTCAAAGGTCAGAGACTTGAGGAGGTCATGTGTGATGCCGTGAGGTCGCGACGTGTCGACGACAGGAGGACCACTATGTTTGGTATTTAGCACATGTTCAGACACCGTCATGGAGAAGCTGTGGCTACTCATTTAGCACATGTTCAGACACCGTCATGGAGAAGCTGTGGCTACTCAATGACCTTGTCCTAGAACACGAGACCAAGAGAGCCAAAGAAGAGAGATAAGAACGAGATAAAGAAGAGACAGGGAGCGAGAGAGCGAGCGAGCGAGAGAGATACAGAGAAACTCACACTCAAAGCTATTTCAAGGCCTCCTCGGGAATCTCGACTTGATTAACAACCCCAAGGTCTCAGTCCAGGTCTTCTGTCGTCCTGCAGCTAACCAGGCAGCAGCTGTTCCTCCAGGGTGTGTCTCTGTCTCTCTGAGCTGGAGATCTGTTGAGGCTAGGAGGTCAGGTGACCTAAAACTGCCGTGACGCGCTTCTACCGCTCAATAGCGATCACGGCGTTCCCGCGCCGAACGGCACGTATCACTTCAATATGCACACACACACACACACACACACACACACACACACTATGTCTGAGGCACCGTGATCCAAAGCTGAGCAACCGGCGCATCAAAACACAACAACGTAATCACCCGGTCGCAACAAGGGTTCGGTTTCCACGGTGACGTCCTGTGTTTACTCTTCGATTCCGATTCGTCGTTCGTCAGCGCCGGGGTGAGAGTGGGGTGGGGTGGGGGAATTGCAGCTATGGGATTAAGGAGGTCCACCCTTCAACTGGGTGAATGGTTTATATTACAGAGCGGGGAGGAGGAGTGGGAGAGAGAGGTAGGGGAGAGCAGGAAGAACGGAGGAAGAGAGAGGATGAGAATGAAAGAGAGGAGGGAGAGAGAAGGAGGAGGGAGAAAGAGAGGAGAGAGAGAGAAGGAGGAGTGGGAAAGAGAGGAGGGGATGGGAGGGAGAGCGGAGGGAGAGTCAGGACTGTATTTGACACGGTGCAGAGGTCAGAAGTGATTTCCTGAGAAGTTTTCGTCCCCCTGAATTGCCGGATACACCTTGGACTGGTAGTGAGGGGCGACCAGGAGGGAGGGAGGGAAGGAGAGATGGAGGGAGCGAGAGAAGGATGGAGTTCCTTTGTTGATCTGAGCTTACATGTTGAGGTACAAAACAATGACACGCCCCTGTCTCGATACGTCATCAAAGAACACGAGAAAGAAAACTTCGAAAACTCAAAAGATACATTTAGGCATTTAGCAGACGCTCTTATCCAGAGCGACTTACAGTAAGTACAGGGACATTCCCCCAAGGCAAGTAGGGTGAAGTGCCTTGCCCAAGGACACAACGTCATTAGCGGCCAGGAATTGAACCGGCAACCTTCTGATTACTAGCCCGATTCCCTAACCACTCAGCCATCTGACTCCCCATAATTCAAAGTCGGCACCTGGGAATATGTCCTCTGTTACAGCAACATGAAAGTAACAGTGTGACAGAACAGTAGAACGAGACACTCGCACAAACCACAAAACTATGTCTCCTGGCGAGGTCACTCTACCCCACAACTCATGATATCAAAGCAGGGAAAGGAAGAAGCACTGCTGAGTGTGTGACTCAGCCATCACCACAACAACAACTTACTGATTTTGTCTGCTAGGGATTTTGCTTCCATGATCTTATCAAGATGTTTATTCTTTCGCTGCCAATAAAGTGATGCCTGTCAGAGCAACACAATCCTGCTGCAAACACACACACACACAGTTACGTAACCAACCTGACAGCTAATGAAGGGTTTGACACTGCTTACGGCTACATTTCAATTCACGTGGGACGTCCACCACCGTGGTTTAGGATAATTAGAGTGGACATCCTCCAAGAACAGAAACAATATTTTACACACGTGCAGACACGCACATACACTTAAACCCCCACTCGCACTCTCTTAGCGCTGCCCGCTAATCATCCTGTAATTATGTCTGGTAATGACAGACTCACAGAAGTAACGTTTTAACGAGCTCTTGTTTGCTCCGACCACGTCAACAACAACAATCCCTCCATGGTCGGCGCCTGCTAACTGCTACCGTGTGGCAGCATGCTAATGCTAACGACGTGCCAACGCTAACTTCATACACCCGCAAGTGCACGTACACTGCTATTTACAGTTAAATTCCACCCCGTATGCATGAGTGGGGAGTTAAACCAGGGTATTTTTTCAGTCAAGCTAAGGTGCAGATACTGTTTGTGTGTGTATAATATGTGTCTGAGATGCTAAAGTACAAGGGTCGACAGTAAACTGGATTGCTGTGGTCAAAAAAAGTTTACTTTTATTGGGATTCCTGTTGCTCACTTGTGTTTAGGCGCCATTTTGGAAAGTTAACTTCACAGCAGAAAGAACAAACAGTTCCAACTTGACAGTTGGAATCAAGTCAACATGTATCGTGTGCACCACAATTCCTCTATGCTACTATGTGCAACATTGCCTCTTTGCTACCCTATGCAACTATGCAGCATCGTACTATTCCGAATCTGGCACTCCCAGAATGCCAAGAGGGAAAAGGAGGGGTAGGCTGGCCTTTCAGAAATCCGACCCCCAATTCCGAAGCCCGGGTCTGGGGAAGAGGAATCTGGAGAGATGACTGACCGTGGAACAATTTCTGGAAGGCAGTCTCCGAACGCTGAGGACCAGCCTCTCTTAACTACTGGACATTTACAAGGGAAATGATGCGTGGCCGCACAGAAGCCGAGCCAATCACTGCTGGCTGAAGTGTCCCTTCCTGCTTGCCGTAGAATGTGTTATCATTGCAGAGGTTTTGCATGACGTCGAGCTTGTAGGTGGAAAGGCAAATGAAGGCGCCCAAGTAAAAAGTTGACAGATTAAAGAACTCTTACATTTAGTCATTTAGCAGATGCTCTTATCCAGAGCAACTTACAGTAAGTACAGGGACATTC
>NC_090070.1:11134689-11162496 GCF_038355195.1 Osmerus mordax | reverse complement strand
AGTGCCTTGCCCAAGGACACAACGTCCATTTTTTGGCCAGGGAATCGAACCGGCAATCTTCTGATTACTAGCCCGATTCCCTAACCGCTCAGCCACCTGACTCCCTAGACTAGACGGAGACCGTCCCTCCACGCCACCGTGTTACGCTCTGCCCCGTCCCGGAGGGGACATGGGTAACGTGAGCCGCCTCCAACAGGAGCGGGAGAGGATGTCGCCTGGGGAAACCCAATCGGGTTTGGTGGCCCGGACTACCTTATTTTTGTTGGTGACCCAACAAAAATAAGGTAGTCCTCTTTTTACACCTGGGAGATATCTGTGAAAACACCCATTATCTTTGTTGGTGTGCGTGTGTGTGTTTCATAACCAGTTTAATACGATGCATACTAGGAGGCGTGTTATTGGTGGAGATCGGGGCAGAGCTATTGGCTGTGTTTTCTCCAGCCCGTTCACCAATCACAATGGAGGAGGTCAGCAGGAAGGGTTGCGCCACACCTGACCCCGTTCTGACCACACAGAGAGCAGACTGGACGCCCTCCAACACCACCTCATAAATTATGTTTCCACTGAGCTAATTAGCTAGGCTAATTGCGGGGACATTGAGTGTTTTTGTCTCTGGGTCAGTGTTTGTGCGTGTGGGTGTTTTCAGCGCGTGTGAGGGTGTTGGTTTCACTGTTGATACGTGTATCTATTTGTGTCAAACATGCGGTGCAGTTGAACAGCGGAGTCGATCGCTTTTTCTAGTCAGGCCAGTTTAGTTGACACACATGAATGCAGACAAACATGCAAAAAACCTGAACACAAGTTGTCTCTCTCTACTTTATCTTTCTATCTCATCCTCCTTCCTTAAGTCCCTCTTCCCCCCTCCCTCCCTCCCCTCCCTCCCTCCCTCCCTCCCTCCCCTCCCTCCCTCCCTCCCTCCCTCCCTCCCTCCCTCCCTCCCCTCCCTCCCCTCCCTCCCTCCCTCCCCTCCCTCCCCCCTGTGTGGGGTACCTTCTTTAGCAGGGGTGGTTAGAGGGGACTGAGTGTGGGACAGTGACTGAGAGAGAGTGGAAACCGTCGTCATCGGTTAGCTCGTGCTCGCCATCTGCAGGGACGGGGTGAGGAAGGGTGAGAGGGGTTATGGGTGTGAGGAGGGGGTGAGACGGGGTGTGGGGAAGGGGAGAGGGGGTCAGGGACGGCGGGTGAGGGAGGAGGGGTGAGGAAAGGAGAGGAGGAGGGGGTCGAGGTGAGAGGTTAGTGATCACAGCCACGTTAAGACAAGCACATGCACATTCCTGCAGTCGTCGAACGCCTCCGCCCTATTGGTCGGCGCCGGCTGCTTGGATTGGTCCCTCCTCCCAGCTGTGCACACACTGTGATGTTGTCCTGTTCCCCTTCGTTGGAACGGACACACAACGCTCCACACATAAGGGGTGTGGGGAGGTGGTGAGGGGAGGGTTAAGCTACTGTTTATCGTCATGGCATCATCAAAGGGACATTCCACAACACTTTCACCATCACATTGTTCCTCTCATACACTCAGTTAAAACAGAACCTTTTCATGCTTATCAGTGGCATGCATCATTCAGTAACACTTCGACAATAGCCTGGTGGAAGATTTATGCGATAAGAACTCCAGTTCCCAGAGTGCACCTCTAGTGAGCGGGCCGGTCTGAGGCAGGGGACGACTCACAAAGGCTTCTGAGAAGACCTGACAGACCAGGCTTCTGAGTGAGTGGGTGGACCAGCACATGCATTAGGACATTAGATACACGGAAGAGCTACCATATAACCAGATTGGGCAGTGTGTGTGTGTGTGTGTGTGTACAGGGTGGTGACAGTGTCATGGTAACCAGGCCCACTCATGGCGGGGGTGTGAAGACCTGCTGTGGAACCAGTCTGTCAGCCATCTTAGTCAGAGTGCTGGCGGAGCGTACACTCACGCACACACACACGCACGCACACACACACACACACACACACACACACGCACACACACACACACACACACACACACGCACACACACACACACACACGCACACACACTCACACACACACACACCCACACACACAAACACAAACTCACACACAAACACAAACTCACGCACGCACACACACACACTCGCACACACATATAAAAACGCGCACACACACACACACATACACGCAACCATTTTTACACTTACACACATATATAAACACACAGCTTACACAGACGCAGTTTAAACACACAAACACTTGATTCTTCTTCGGGAAGTGACGGGACCTGGGATGAGCCCGGGGAACCACAACCACAACTAGGAGAACAAGAACACATGCCGACCATGTGCTACGTGTGTGTTCCTGTGTGTGAGAGTGTGTGTGCGTGTGAGAGTGTGTTCCTGTGTGTGAGAGTGTGTTCCTGTGTGTGAGAGTGTGTGTTCCTGTGTGTGAGAGTGTGTTCCTGTGTGTGAGAGTGTGTGTGCGTGTGAGAGTGTGTTCCTGTGTGAGTTCCTGTGTGTGTGTGTGAGAGTGTGTTCCTGTGTGTGAGAGTGTGTTCCTGTGTGTGAGAGTGTGTGTGCGTGTGAGAGTGTGTTCCTGTGTGTGAGAGTGTGTTCCTGTGTGTGAGAGTGTGTTCCTGTGTGTGAGAGTGTGTGTGCGTGTGAGAGTGTGTTCCTGTGTGTGAGAGTGTGTGTGTGTGTGAGAGTGTGTTCCTGTGTGTGAGAGTGTGTGTGTGTGTGAGAGTGTGTTCCTGTGTGTGTGTTCCTCACCCTGCAGTCCGAGCTGCCTGCGCTCCACGTTCTTCCTGTAGTCCTCCAGCTCCTCCTCAGACAGCTGCCTGAAGGGGTTGGGGGGCAGGGCCCCCGCCCTGGTCATCATCTGTGGCCACGTACGGCTGGGGAGTGGGGGGTGGGGGTGCGGGGGGAGAGAGGGAAGGTGTGTGTGTGGGGAGGGATGGGTGGGTCGGGGGGGAGAGAGTTAGTACATGCAAAACTAACAAGCACAATGTCCATATGTTGTTGTGGCGTGGTGTGATAAGGGTACTCCAATGCAAGTCCAATACAACAGAGGACACACACACAACACACACACTACTGTATTTACAGACAGACACACTACTGTGCATACACACACACTACTGTGCATGCACACAGACACACTACTGTACATACACACACACACCCTACTGTGCATACACACACACTACTGTACATACACACAGAAACACTGTGCATACACACACACACTGTGCATACACACACACACACACTGTGCATACACACACACACACTGTGCATACACATGCCAGGGGAAAACGTCTGTCTCTGAGTCCAGCTCCAGAACGTTTAAACCCCCCGAGTTTCGTAGTCATGCTTCACCATCTCATTCTCTCAAACCACGACGAGTGAATCCAAAAATACACTTCTAAAACCAACACATACACTGAACCTCCAATCGCGTCATCACATTACGAATCAAAAGAGATCAAATGAAACAAAACGGAGGCTGCAACCATGCAGGGAGACGAACGAACTGAACAGGACGTCAACTGAAATCGAGGTTCAGTCCTAAACAGGGCTGCACACTGAACACTGAAACACTGAGGCGTCAGAGATGTTACCTGTCTCTGCATGAGGTCCTTCAGTACAACACACACACACACAACAGGTGGACAGCGTTACAACATGGCCGTCCTCTCGGCATACGCCCACAAGCTTACAGCCTGATTATCGGCATGATGATGATCTTAACAAGGTTACTTTTACCGAAACCTGGTTCACTTGCTGAAAACTAGTAAGGGTTAGGAAATGTTCTAGGGAACCAGTGAGTCGGAGGGTGGTTGGTGTTACACGTTAGGGCGTTTAGCCCCACCTTGTGGTGAATTGTGGCAGCACATTTGAGTTAAACAACTATTTGCCCTCTTGTATAACCTCAGTAGATATACTGACAAGCACAGTGGATGCACAGAACAGGTAAAACCAAACAGATCTCAGAGGCCGTTGGAGATTTCAAGATAAAACACACATGTAAAGTCACGATTCAAAGCACTAGTGAGATGTGCAATTGAACCAATGGGCTTTGCTTTACCCCAGATTCGACATTTTACAGTGCAGCTATAGTTACATCCATTTTGTCCACTACAGGAGATATTTGACTATACTGTAAAATAGCTTTAGACCTGCAACCTCTATTTTGCAGTCACTTGCCTTACCACTGAGCTATACCCATACCTGTCTAAAACAAGGTGTATATATATATATATTCACCCTTCATAACTGACTATAGTATACAATACATACAGTTTGAATAATCCTGTTGCGTGTGCTCACCTGTCGGGGTTCGTCGATGGGGATGCCGGCCAGGTGCTGGGAGCGAGGCCCTGAGGTCATCATGTCCCACCTGTTCTGCTCTCGGATCTGGGAAGAGAACATCAACATCGTCACATGCCAACAGGTGCAGGTGTGTTAGGTGTGCAGGTGTGTTAGGTGTGCAGGTGTGTTAGGTGTGCAGGTGTGCAGGTGTGTTAGGTGTGCAGGTGTGTTAGGTGTGTTAGGTGTGCAGGTGTGTTAGGTGTGTTAGGTGTGCAGGTGTGTAGGTGTGTGCAGGTGTTAGGTGTGCAGGTGTGTTAGGTGTGCAGGTGTTAAGTGTGCAGGTGTGCAGGTGTGTTAGGTGTGCAGGTGTGTTAGGTGTGCAGGTGTGTTAGGTGTGCAGGTGTTAAGTGTGCAGGTGTGCAGGTGTGTTAGGTGTGCAGGTGTGTTAGGTGTGTTAGGTGTGCAGGTGTGTTAGGTGTGCAGGTGTGGTTAGGTGTGCAGGTGTTAAATGTGCAGTGTGTGCAGGTGTGTTAGGTGTTAAGTGTGCAGGTGTGCAGGTGTTAAGTGTGCAGGTGTGCAGGTGTGTTAGGTGTGCAGGTGTTAGGTGTGCAGGTGTGTTAGGTGTGCAGGTGTGTTAGGTGTGCAGGTGTGCAGGTGTGTTAGGTGTGTTAGGGGGGAGATACGATGTTCCTATGTTCAGCTGAACCGTCCTACTGTGTTGTTAAATCACAGTAGATCTAAGTGACAAGTGATAAGTGACATCTCTTGTATAGAAGGGCTATACTGACAAACGACTGCTATTCTGTTGACTTAAACTAGACAAACACACTAACTGTTAGTATCTGTGGGCAAGACGATGGACGTGTGAATGTTTGGTACCGACCTTGTTTCTCTTCTTCAGCACCTCGCTGGGGTCGGTGTTCATGGGGACAAACTGATTGGGGTCCCTCAATCCTGATGGGGGTCCCTGTCTCGTCAGCCTTCATCCACTGGAGACGGACACACACACACACACACACACACACGGTCACATACCTGACTACATACAGGCTGGTGAGTTGGAGGAGCCGCAGATGTAATTCTGCCACCCACCAACAGAGGGCAGGCTAATACAAAGAGCAGAGCAGTCTCAGAGACAGGAAACACCTGTGAAACACCCACGACTCCCTCCCTCCCTCCCCCCCATCCCTCCCTCCCTCCTCACCGTGGTCCTGGCGTGGGGTCTCCTCTCCGTCCAGGCTGACCTTGGTGTAGCTGTTGGGGGAGTTGAGCCAGCGGGTCTTCTCCCTCTGCTGTCGCTGCTGCAGGAAGCGGAGGGGCAGCCGCCCCGCCGCCCTCCCTCCTCCTCGAACGCAAACGCCGTCACCGTCGTCCGGGATCTCCACCTCGCTCTTGTGGCGCAGCTTCTCCCGCACGATGGGGTGGCGGTAGGGCGTAGCCCGTCCGGTAACCCTGGGAGATGGGGTGGGGGGGGTGCAAATGGAGTTGGGAGAGAGTGGGAAGGAGGGAGAGAGATAGAGGTGAGAGAAAGGGAGGAAAACAGAGAGAGAGAGAGATGGACCAGCACAACTGAAGCCTCACTTTCTCTGGACCAGCAAATAAATAAATAAATGAATACATCAATAAATACACAGTATTCAGTTAAGGGAACTCAGTGAAGTACAGTTTTATGAATTATATTATGTTTTCTGGGTTATATATTTATAGATTCTTGTTTGTAAAGTAGAGATCAGGGAGTATGGAGAAGTCGTGAGAGGTTGAGAGTGTCTGGTTTGGCCTTGTCCCAAAGCAGAACAGGGAGAAAGAGAGAAAGAGAGAGGAGGAGAGAGAGACAGTGGGAGAGAGAACAGTCACAGAGACATCCATAATATGACCACAGTGGGATAGTGGAAAAACAACGATGTGTGACCTCCGTCTCCTGGCAACCAAGACCAAGAGTCAGCTGAGCCATTTCCTGTCCTTTTCTCTCTCCCCATCCCTCTGTCTCTCCTCTCTGTCTCTCTCTCTCTCTATTCACTTCTCTCTCTCTCGCCATCCCTCTGTCTCTCTCTCTGTCTCTCTCTCTCTATTCACTTATCTCTCTCTCTCTCGCCATCCCTCTGTCTCTCTCTCTCTCTATTCACTAATCTCTCTGTCTCCTACTCAATTGATCTCCAAACCCTTTGTAAATCCTTCCTTGATTCATCCACTTCCTCAATTATTCTCACTGCCTAACTGCCATTTCCCCTCGCCCACTCCTTCTCTCTCCCCCCTACCCCCCCCCTCTCTCTCTCTCTCTCTCTCTCTGTCTCTCCCTCTCTCTCGCTCTCTCTCTCTCTCTCTCTCTCTCTGTCTCTCTTTCTCTCTCTCTCTCTCTCTCTCTCTCTCTCTCTCTCTCTCTCTCTCTCTCTCTCTCTCTCTCTCTCTCTCTGTCTCTCTCTCTCCTCATCTGAACCAGCAGACCGTCCATCCTCGTCTCCATCTCAGTGTCTAAGCCCCGCCAACCCTGCACACCCCCTACACACAGCTACACCGGTCAGGAAACCCTCCCTCCCTCCACCCATCTTTGTCCTTCTCCCCCCCCCCCCCCCCCCCCCCTCCCACACTCTCCCCCACCCGAGGGCAGATTGCCAACGCCACTCCAATCAACCCCCGTTGACGACCTGGGTGTGAGCCAGGCCATATGTGGACTTGGCCGAGCCGGGAGAGGGCATGGAGGGAGGCCCGGGGCCTGTGCTGCCACGCTGGGCCGGGTCACCACAGAGGGCATGGAGGGGAGGCCCGGGGCCTGTGCTGCCACGCTGGGCCGGGTCACCACAGAGGGCATGGAGGGAGGCCCGGGGCCTGTGCTGCCACGCTGGGCCGGGTCACCACAGAGGGCAGCGGGCATGTGCAGCTGGCACAGTGAGCCGTGCGTGGCGTCTCTACCTCTCCTGATCCCTCCCTCCTTCATTGCACCCTGTGGTGTCCCACCCTTTTAATCAACCCCCCCCCCTCTTTTCCATCGCTGGCGCCAGAGAGCGACAGGAAGATAAAGAGAGACAGAGAGACAGACAGAAAGATAGAGAGATAGACAGAGAGAGATAGAGAGAGGTAGAGAGAGTGATAGACATAGAGAGACAGACAGAGAGAGATAGAGAGAGAGAGGTAGAGAGAGTGATAGACAGACAGATATACAGACAGAGTCTCACCAGGTTGTCCAGCATTCTCATGAGGGATTCAAACTCCAGCTCTCCGAGCTTCCACTTGTGCTGCGTTCCCATGGTGACGCCCGCCTCGGCCACGCCCTGCGTGCGGGCCTTGTACTTCTCCTGGTCCAGCACGATCAGGTTGTCCACACTGCCCGCACACGAGATGGCGTTCACCTGAGAGAGAGGAGGGTGGGGGTGAGGAGGGGGATGGAGACAAGGATAGGGAGAGGAGGGTGAGGGAGTAGGTGGGTGAGGAGGGAGGGAGGGAGGGAGGGAGGGAGGGAGGGAGGGAGGGAGGGAGGGAGGGAGGGAGGGAAGAGCAGAAGCTAAGCAGGGCTTTGCAGACATGCTGCTTGAATGTTTTGTTTGCCTGTTGGCCCGGGTCCAGAGAGAGGATTAATACTGCTGCTACTGAGGCCTGCAGTAACACCAGCTGTAGCTTCCAGTTTTTACTGAACACACACACACACACACACACAGAGGGACACACGCATACCCACACACACTGGACCGTATTAAATGATCCCTAGAACCACAGGTCGTGGTCCAACAACAACAACAGCCAGCCAATCTCTACAGCATCATCAGGAAAACCACACACATTACAACCACACATGGTGTCCGGAATGCCTGGCATCGCCCTGGTAACGATCTGTCTGGAATGCCTGGCATCGCCCTGGCGATAATCAACATCACAACAAGGGCACCCTGCCCACACCAGACGCCTAATGGAACTGTTGCTGTGGACTTTTCTCTCTCTCAACGTTGACACTCCCTTATTTCCATTTATATCATGTATTCTTTTCCATGGGCTGACGAGAGAGAGAGTGTGTGTGTGTGCGTACCTGTATTTCGCAGGCGTACTGGGTGTTGTAGATGTAGTGAAAGGCCTCTTCAATGGTCTCTCCCAGGGCCACCACTCCATGGTTCCTCAAGACCAGCACCTGTACACCACACACACACACACACGCACACAGTGGACAGAGGGGAATTGAACCTGGGATCTCTGGAGACACTGAGCTATACTGTACCTACCACCTAAAGGGTATATCTACCCCTATATGTGGTGCATGTATCGAGGTGGAGGTGATGCGTCTGACCCTGGGGAGGTGATGTGTCTGACCCTGGGGAGGTGATGTGTCTGACCCTGGAGGGTGATGTGTCTGACCCTGGGGAGGTGATGCGTCTGACCCTGGGGAGGTGATGCGTCTGACCCTGGGGAGGTGATGTGTCTGACCCTGGGGAGGTGATGTGTCTGACGCTGGGGAGGTGATGCGTCTGACCCTGGGGAGGTGATGTGTCTGACCCTGGGGAGGTGATGTGTCTGACCCTGGGGAGGTGATGTGTCTGACCCTGGGGAGGTGATGTGTCTGACCCTGGAGGGTGATGTGTCTGACCCTGGGGAGGTGATGTGTCTGACCCTGGAGGGTGATGTGTCTGACCCTGGGGAGGTGATGCGTCTGACCCTGGGGAGGTGATGTGTCTGACCCTGGGGAGGGTGATGCGTCTGACCCTGGGGAGGTGATGTGTCTGACCCTGGGGAGGTGATGCGTCTGACCCTGGGGAGGTGATGCGTCTGACCCTGGGGAGGTGATGCGTCTGACCCTGGGGAGGTGATGTGTCTGACCCTGGGGAGGTGATGTGTCTGAGGGGTACCTTGGCGGAGGGTCCAAGGGCCTTCTGCAGCTCCAGCCTCTCCTGCTGGTTGTCCAGGCTGCCCTGGTAGTTGAAGTAGGACACGTCCCCCAGGATCAGGGCCTCCTGGGAGATGGGCAGCAGGCCGCACTTCATCGAGGAGACCTGGGGCCGGGGGAACGAGGGAAGGGAGGAGGGAGAGGAGAGAAGAGAAAAGGGGGGGAGGGAGAGAGGAGAAAAGGGAGGAGAAAGAGAGAGAAGTGACAGGTTATCACTTAATTATATATTTTTTTATTTATTTTTTTATCGAAACTTTTATTTTAAAAGAATGTTAAGAGAAGAATATAGGATATATATATATATAAAAAATTATTTTATATACGTATATATATATATATATATATATAAAGAAATATTAATGACAAAATAAAACATTGCAGAGAGTGCTTCCAGGTTCTCGTGCACACTCACGGCGGCGGTGGCGGGCGTGTGCACGTGGATGACACAGCGAGCGTCCGGCCTCATGGAGTAGATGGCGGCGTGGGGGCTGAACCCAGACGGGTCCATCCTCAACGTGGTGGCGCCCTGGTCGATGACATCACCGATGATGTTCACCTTCACCTGGGGAGAGGGGAGGGGTGGGTTAGCAGGGCACTCTGTATACTGCGTACCGCTGTGCCCCACACACACACAGACACACACACACACAGACACACACACACACACACACACACACAGACACACACACAGACACACACACACACACAGACACACACACACAGACACACACACACAGACACACACACACACACACACAGACACACACAGACACACACAGACACACACACACACACAGACACACACACACACATACACAGACACACACACACACACACACAGACACACACACACACACACACACGTCCTGTAACTGAATGAAAGTCCTATTGGTGAGGAAGGAGGAGGCAACCTAATCAATGACTCATCATCATCATCATCATCATCATCATCATCATCATCATCACCCTCCTCCTCCTCATCCGGGGTGCTGAGCAGCTCTGCCGGGCCTGGTCAGTGTGTTGGTGTGATTGGGCTGGTCAGTGTGTTGGTGTGATTGGGCTGGTCAGTGTGTTGGTGTGATTGGGACTGACATGTCCTGGATGAGTAGCTTGTTACCGCTCGTACATTAGATTACACTGCTGGCTGTCTGACTCTGTACACGGATATGAAGAAGGAGGCTGGGCGAGGGAGGGAGATAGAGACAGAGAGAGAGAGCGTATATCTGACATGGTCTGGGTTTGTGGGCGAGGAAGAGTCTGTTAGCCAGCCATCCAGAGGACAGCCTGTCCCTGAAGCTAACCTCATTATGATGGAGACACACAGGCAGGGCAGACTGCCCATCTGATCTCCCTCCGCACCAATCCATCCATCCACCAATCCATTCATCCATCCATCACACACAAACCAATCTATATATGGAGATCTAATCAATGCCTACTCATGTCCAACCAGACGACTGTATTAACTCTGTGATGACATAAATATCCAATCAGTGGTCAAGGAACTCATTGACTGGTCTGGAACATGTTGTCTGGTCCCTCAAAGGGTTAACAATTTAGTTATATGTGTGTGTGTGTGTGTGGGGGGGGCCTTGCTAGACAGAGAGAGGGAAAGAGAGAGAGAGACAGAGAGCGAGAGTATTTTTAAAATGTATGTGAGAGAGAGAGAGAGAGAGAGAGAGAGAGAGAGAGAGAGAGAGAGGAAGAGAGTGAGTGAGAGAGAGACATTGACAATACTGATCGATTGACAGACAAAAGTGAATGGCACCAGCACGCAAACACACACACTCTAACCTAGCACCAGCTGTCACACAGCCAGCCGATCGAACACGGTCTAGATTAAGTCACGTTGGCCCTGAAAGAGACCATCTGAATCGCCCTTCAGTGTGTGTGTGTGTACGAGAGAGATAGAGAGAGAGTGTGTGTGTGTGAGGGAGGTGTGTGTGTCAGCCTTCAGTCCCAGTTACTCCATTTCTTATGAAACACAGCACAGGACTGGCTAGACCACATCATCATCCTCAAGCAATAGCAGAGCTCCAAGAGACTCCATTCTCCGAAACCTCATTTAAAAGAGATACTTTGTTTACGTACAGTATTGTTGTCTCAAATCTAATTTGTGTGTGTGTGTGTGAGTGTGTGTGTGCGTGTCCTGCGGCCGGAGATTGGCTGGAGGTAGGACAGAGCCTCATCTCTGATCTCAGGAGAGCCTAACCCTTCTCTAATGTCTCTTTATTAGAGGAGGAAATTGATTAAATTGATTA
Source organism: Osmerus mordax (assembly GCF_038355195.1). NCBI lineage: Eukaryota > Metazoa > Chordata > Actinopteri > Osmeriformes > Osmeridae > Osmerus > Osmerus mordax. The sequence continues at coordinate 11,151,099 of NC_090070.1, read as the reverse complement.
CAATTCCTCAAACGGAAGTCTGAATGTGATGCCATAGGAACCAGGATTATGCCACAGCAACACGAGAGACAGGGTTCAAGAAGCTAACATCCGGAACGATCCAGGGTTGGTACAGGTGGAGTTGACATTGATTTGATTTTCCTGACCTGCCCTGACCTTTACTCTCCTCTCCTCTGCTCTCCTCATACAGCCAGTGTTTGGAGGCTCCAGTCATGTAATCCCTCCATAACTACAACTAATAAAAGCTAAATCCCCAAACTAGGAGATGAGCTCTCTTAGCATGAGAACTATAATACTGGTCAGACCTGCCTGTCTCACACTGAGGCCCCGTCAGACTGTCTACCTGTCTGTAGCTGTTGTTGTTGTTGATATTGTTGTTGTTGACATTGTTGTTGTTGATATTGTTGTTGACCGCTGTTTACTCTACTGTTTGTTGATGACAGTAAGAAGCTCTGAGGCTAAATAAAGCTGCTCTTCAGGGATGAATAGTTAATAAATCGCATTAAAGTGAGAGAATGGGAGAGAGAGAGAGAGAGAGAGAGAGAGAAAGAGAGAGAGAGAGAGAGAGAGAGAGAGAGAGAGAGAGAGAGAGAGAGAGAGAAAGAGAGGGAGATGGAGAGAGAGAGAGAGAGAGAAAGAGATGGAGAGAGAGAGAAAATACAGGAAAAAAAGGGAGAAACGGAGAGAAAGCGAGGGAGGAAAGAGGAGAAGAGAGAGCTTATATCCTCGACTGTGCAGCTGCGTTGTCGTGGTCTTGGCTGTCACACTCTGCAGTCTGACCACAACCCCACATCTAACAGAGCCTTCTGGAAGCCAGTCAAAAACACAGACCGTCGAACTCTCCGCATTCAGCAAGATGACATGGCACTCTGGTGCCCAGGGTCAAATACCAAAACTAAAAATAAAGTTTGAATTTAAAGTTAGCGTCTTCCACTGTAATTGTTTTTGACCAGTGCCAAACTCTGTCCATTGTACGACATATTGATTGTGGGATAACTTTAAGGTAACTTTCCCTTTAAGGCAAATATCATTTTTCCACCCTCAACCAGTCTGAAATATGAACGAAAGAAAAGATGTTGCTCCGAAATGACCTTCAGCCTAATTATTAGTAGGGTGAAGTACATTACTGTAGACCAACACATCATACACGTGGGTTAGTTCTAGCTAGCAACTAACTAAACCTGACAGGTATTTCACCTGCCTAGACACACCTGCAGCCTGCAGCCATAGAAAACAGGTGTGTGTGTGTGTGTTTGTGGGGGGAGGGGGGGTAAGGAAATGACGTGTGGCCTATATAAGTCCTGTATGTCAACAATAGTTTGGGCTCTCTTTGTTTGGGATGAGCTGGGACAACTGTCGTTTCTCTCACACACAACTACACACGCGCGCGCGCACACAACCACTCGTTATGGCAAAAGCTAACATCAAATAATTCATTTCCACAGACAAAACATAAGTACAATGACCAATCAGAATGGTTCAGGGTCAACTGGTGGATAACATTGTGCTCTTTAGGATAACATTGTGTTCCTTGTCAAGCATGATATTCTTGTATACTATTCCAGATACACACACACACACACATATATACACATTAGCCAACAGGACTGGGTAGTGGTTAATCAGCTGCCTCTCTCTGCCTTCTCCCTCTCTTTTCCCCTCTCCCTCCTCTTGCTCTCTCTATTTCTCCTTCCCCTAACTCTCTCTGTCCCCTCTCCCAACCCTCCTCACCCTCTCTCTTACTCCCCTCTTCCCTTCTTCTCTCTCTCTTTCTCTCTCTCCCCCCCTCTTTCTCCTTCCCCTAACTCTCTGTCCCTTCTCCCCTATCCCTCCCTCCCTCCCTCCCTCCCTCCCTCCCTCCCTCCCTCCCTCCCTCCCTCCCTCCCTCCCTCCCTCCCTCCCTCCCTCCCTCCCTCCCTCCCTCCCTCCCTCCCTCCCTCCCTCCCTCCCTACCCCTCCCTCCCTCCCTACAGCTTGACTCAGCAGATCTGGATCTTGGATATGTTTAACCTGGCGAGGAAGAGGTCTGCCAGAGACTGCCTTTACGACGGGGCACGGAGTCAGCACACACACACACGCATAGTATCTGGACCCACCATGTTGGAGGCGGAGGCCTCGGAGAAGGACAAGCCTCTGGGGAGGATGAGGATGTGATCCTGCTCCTTGCTGACTCGGACCTAAACGATAACAAACAACGTCAACATCAACATTCTTGTCAACAAAAGTCGGCTGAGACAGCGAAAAGGACCCGTAAAGAACGCCATACTGTGATGTAGGAGTTGGCGAAGTGGGCCCAGCTGAACAGATCCACCAGTCTGTAGAGGCTGGCCAGCTTGCAGCGTGTCTGCTTCTCCCCCTTCACCATAGTGGTAGGGTCCAGACCATACATGTCATTGATGGGAGTGACCATTCCAAGACCTGGAAACGGGGGGTGAGGGGGGGGAGACAAACACAGACGTCAATATGCTGCTGTACTGTTCAGGAATCGGTTTGGCTTTTAAAAGGCTGTATTTGGAGAATGTACACACTTGTCTGCATACAGCCTGTAAAATGTCACCACAAATTGGAGACATTAGTCAAATGGGGGGGACACTGACATGAATACTAAGTGAATTTGGGCTCGGTTATAGCGTCAGAGCTAAACTGAGAAGGTATATTTCGGTCGTCATGGTAATTGGACATTAGTTCTGCATTCCGGGGGCGGGGCTTGGGAGTAGACTGGGTGTGTAAACCTGGACAGGACAGAGGGGTGGGGGTAGAGGGGGAAATATGCACGGCTCTTCCTGACTCGTCTGGGAACAGGATCAGCTATGTGTGTGTGTGTGTGTAAGACAGAGTGTGTGTGTGTGTGTGTGTGAGACAGAGAAAGTGAGAATGTGTTTGTGTGTGTGAGAAAGAGAGTGAGAGTGTGTGTGTGAGACAGAGAGACTGTGTGTGTGTGAGAGACAGAGAGTGTGTGTGTGTATCTGTCTTGAGAAGAGTGAGGGTGTCTGCACATTCGTTCATCTGCGTTCGCCTACGTGTGTGTGTGTGAGAGAGAGAGCGAGGGTGTGTGTGTGAGAGAGAGAGAAACAGTAGAACACAGACATTTACACATTTCCGCTCGCCAACACGCCGCGGGTACCGACTTGGTACACTCCGTTACACCCCCGGGAGCATGTTACCCTTAGCGACGGGCCGGACCACTACTCACTGAGGGGGGAGGTGCTGAAGCCGGCCACGGAGCTGGACATGAAGAAGTCAGCGATCTGCCTGAGGGCCAGCAGGCCTGTGGGGTTGTTGCCCTTCTTCACCTGCTCCTGGATCATCCCCTCTAACTCATCCTTGAAGGCCTGGAGGGAGAGAGGGAGGGAGGGAGGGAGGGAGGATAGGCAGGTGATGGAGCGAGGGATGAAAGGAAGAGAGATGTCAGTAATCAATAAAGACAAGTCATCTTTGGGTGTTACTGGCTGACTTGTTGGAGATTCTGTACAGAGAGAGAGTCCACACTAATCCCTACTTCCTCAACTATCCTAATGGGTGTTCCAGCAAGTACTTACACACACACACACACACACACACACAAACCTTAAACCTGCAAACAACCATGTTATATATAGGTTCAAGGGCATCAGGTCAACTAGTAGGACACAGATTCACACTGGAAATGTGCTAAGTAATTGTTAACCTGTCCTGACCTATCATGGTAATACTGACCCTGTAAGACCTTTAACCTCATTATGGAAATCTCTTCCTCCAATGCTCCCTTCTACCTCTATCCCTCTCTCTTCCTCCCTCCATTCATCTTTAATCTCTCTCTCTCCATCCCTCCATGCATCTTTAAACGCTCTCTCTCTTTACCTCCCTCTCTCTTCCTTCCTCCATTCATCTTTAATCTCTCTCGTTCCTTCTCTCCATTCATCTCTCTATGATCCCCTGACACTTCTGGAACTGGGACAGGTACACACACACACACACACACACACACTCACACACAGCAGGCTATACATTAACAGCACCAGCTTAATGACTACATTTAAAATGATTGACAACAATGGACATCCATTACAACAGTTGCTAGGCAGTAAATAAGGTTCTAACATGACAACTGAACAGTGACTCAACACCGAGACCAATCATTATAATAACGACCCACTCATTTGATGGTTAGGCCTTTACTGAATCCTGAGGGGACAGACAAGCGTATTGAGAAGGGTGAGTGGACGGTAGCGTTGTAACACTGTAGATGGTGAAACGTTTCTGTCATAAGCGTCTTACGCAAGACCCAACTGAAGATAGAGCTCCTCAGACTGAACTCAGAACAAGTGAGAGGAGCTTTTCAAACGCGAGCTGGGGAACAGAGCACGAAGGAGAGGAGAGGGGGAGATGAAAAGAGAAAAATAGGACATTTCCGTGACAATGACTTTCCACAACACGGCCACATCCAATATTCATGCTTTTCATCTCTTCCTCTCTTCTCTCCGTCTCTCTCACTTCCTCTCGCTCTCCCGCCTAGGGGTCGCTCGGCTTCTGCAAGAGGCCCAAACAGAGCTTGCTGATTCCGTACACAAAACAACTGTGACGGCGAACACCCTCCACTCCCCCTCTGATCGCCCCATGGGACGGTCCATTACAGTAAAGGCGGATGGAGCGGGGCCATCCATTCTGTGCCCGCGCGGGGGTGTTCCTAGAGCTGCAGCATCCCTGGGACTTCGGAAGCGTCGCAGGGTCCCCCCGATACTCAGCCAGCGCCAAACACATTCTGCTGTTGCTCAGGGCGATGTCGCCATAGCGACGGGGGCGCGGCCCTGGTTGGCCCAGAGTTCTGGGACAGAGCCTGTACTGTAGCTTTGCGGTGGTGTAGCTGTGTCTTTTTGCAATAGCGATAGAGTGTGTGTGTGTGTGGGAGTGTGTGTGTGAGTGTGTGTGTGGGAGTGTGTGCGAGAGAGACTGTGTGTGTGTGTGTAAGTGTGTGCGAGAGAGAGTGTGTGTGTGTGGGGGGGGGAGAGTGCGTGCGCGAGAGAGAGTGTGTGGGAGTGTGTGCGAGAGAGAGTGTGTGTGTGTGTGTGAGAGTGTGTGTGTGCGAGAGAGAGTGTGTGTGTGGGAGTGTGTGCGCACCACAGAGAAAGACGGTGTGTGAGGGTTAGCTCTGGGCTCTGCTGTAGCAGGTGCAGTCCTGTTGGCAGCGGTAACTTCTACATCCTTCTCTTCCCTCTGCAGCTAACTCTGCTATCTATTCACTCTCCTATCTATTCACTCTGCTATCTATTCACTCTGCTATCTATTCACGTGGCCTGGCGGGGGATCCTGTGTGCGGAGCTCCATTAGAAATGCCTTTGTTTTGATCCTGCAACAGAATACTTGCCTGAATAATGGCCTGTTGCTGGAAGCCGCATTGGAAAAGACACATGTACAAAAGCACACACACATGCACACACAAAAACGCACATCAGCGTGGATGCGTGTGTGTGTTCAGAGCAGATTATAACGCCAGAGATTTGATTCCCATCATCTAAACAGATTAATCCTGGGATTCTAAAGTGGATCGGCACCATTAATATTTCAATCCTCATCTGTTGTACAGTGACAGAAATAAACCGGCACTCACGAAAAGCACATTTCACATTTTAGCTACAGTGACATGCCAATGTGTGTGTGTGTGTGTGTGTATGCGTGCGGTTAAACCTTATGAGGCGTCCTTGCTAAACAAAAGTAATGCTATAATCTCACAACTGAACACAGCAAAGAGCTCCAACCACAGTGTGTTGGCCCTGGGGGTCTTTAACTGGCACGAATAGTCAACTCTGCCTGACAAGAAAGGTTAAACTGTCCCGTCCAATCCAGAGAGAGTCTTGGTCTCAGAAAAACAATGCTGCCACTAACATTCAAACCAACAACGAGAGTTAATCTTCTTGAAATGGAAGGGCTGGGATTCTTGAGCTGGGGAGTTTGAGGGCTTAAGAGGGGGAAAAAAATACGTACAGAGTGGAACGTGTCCAAGCTGTCACCAGAGAAGGTGAGGGGGAGTCAGATGGCTGAGCGGTGAGGGAGTCGGGCTAGTAATCTGAAGGTTGCCAGTTCGATTCCCGGCCGTGTCGATTGATGTTGTGTCCTTGGGCAAGGCACTTCACCCTACTTGCTTCGGGGGGGTGTCCCTGTACTTACTGTAAGTCGCTCTAGATAAGAGCGTCTGCTAAATGACTAAATGTAATGTAATGTACAGAAGACCAGGGGGCTTCTAGAGAAGGATGTTCGAGAGATGACCTGAAGCGCAGCCAGGCTGGTGGGGGGTGTTTGTGTGTGTGTATGTGTAGGTGGGGAGGGGTATGTGTGTGTGTTATTTCGGTACGGTGAAGCGTGGGAAAAAGGAACAAAGGTTTGCGACGGCACTGTAACAGGAGTCTGGTGGCGTGTCTACACTTGCGGAGGGATCAAAGGAGTGCGTGTCATCGATGACAGCTTTAATACCCGTACCTCATCGGGATGCACACACACACACACAGGACAACATCAGGAAATAGAACTCACACATGCTGTAAAGGTAAATCATATAATTATGTCCAGACACACAAACTGGCCAGGTTAGTCAGCACAATAACTGCGTTTCACACAGTCTAGTTTACGTCAGGGAAAGTAGCTGACATAAGCCTGGCTTATTCTATAAACCTGCTTCATGGAACAGGCCCCTGGTCTATATGTGGTCTGGTCTAGGTCTATATGTGTCTGTATTTAAACACAGACCGGGGACAGACGGCCTCCAAACATGTCATTTACTCATCTGTCGTAAACCCTTCCACAACACAGCCAACAGAGTCAACTGAAGCCATTCAGTTGCTGCTGGTTGTTAGCTTATTGTTAGCTAGTTCTTGTTATCTTGTTGTTAGCTTGTTGTTAACTAGTTCTTGTTAGCTTGTTGTTAGATAGTTCTTGTTAGCTTGTTGTTAGCTAGTTCTTGTTAGCTAGTTCTTGTTAGCTTATTGTTAGCTAGTTGTTAGCTAGTTCTTGTTAGCTTGTTGTTAGCTAGTTCTTGTTAGCTTGTTGTTAGCTAGTTCTTGTTAGCTTGTTGTTGTTGCTGGTGTGTGAGGGGTAGAGCTGTAGTGAAATTGACCTAATGTGGGTGGTATGAATGCAGAGCCCTTGGGGACACACCTGTTACTAGTGTCTGGGATTATACACTCGGCTGGCTCACATACACACAGACTCAAACACACACACACTTGGCCAGGCAGCTTGTAGGAGAGCCCGTCAACACTACCATGGTGTGTGTGTGAAGCATGAGGAACACTTTTAACAGCTTTCTATAAGAACGAGCTGCACCCACCACACACACACACACATGCTCAGACACATACCACACGCACATACACACTAGCCCCGAGGCGTGCATATCTGCTGATCTCACACTGTAAATCAGCAGTGTTCTGCAGGCAGACATGCAGACCTTCCCTGAGTCAACATGAGGATACGCTAGGCACACACAGCTAACCAAGCTGGGTCACAGCTCAGAGTTTTCACCCGTAAAGTGTAGTCAGATAGGTTCGACTCCAGAGGGAACAGACGGTCGAAAAAACAAACTGGGTGTGGCGTGTGTGTGGGTGTGTGTAAGTGTGGTTATATTAGGGTTGTGGGGGTGGTGGTTAGTGTTGGTTAACCCCTTCAAGGTTTGAGGGTTGTGAAACGCCAACCGCCACTGAGAATGGAGACCAATCCTGTGTGTCCACAGATGAGAGCCAGTCACCACTCTGTCACTCTCTCTCTCTCTCTCTCTGTTTCTCTCTCTCTGTTTCTCTCTCTCTCTCTGTTTCTCTCTGTTTCTCTCTCTCTCTCTCTCTCTCTCTCTCTCTCTCTCTCTCTCTCTCCCTCTCTCTCTCCACAACTGTCTCTCTCGAGTCAGGATACAGCAGTATCTCCACATAAATATAGGCCACGTAGACTCACAGAACGACAGTATCTCCACATAGATATAGGCCACATAGACTCAAAGGACGAAAGTATAGATATAGGTGACGTAGAGACTCACAGGACTCTGCAGGATCTGGGTGACTCTCTTCTTCTGCTCCATCATGTTGAAGTCCTGCCGCAGGTCAGGTGACATGTTGCGGTCGCGCAGGTACTCGGGGTCGTTGGGGTCGATGCGGTCGAAGTAGCGCTCCTTAGGACCCCCGCCGGGAGCGGGAGGGGTGGTCACCACCCCTTGACGGCCGTCCACGCTCATGCCTGCTACCGCTCTCTGCCTTCGCTCTGCTCTTCACCTGGACGGAGGGAGGGATGAGGAGGAGGACAGAGGTGAGAAGTTGAGCAAGGTAGTATTAACGTCGTTTCGACAAAACGGGAATATATATATATATAGACAGCTGATTTTTCTGTTCTAAAGTATACTGGTTCGCTGGGAAATCCAGTTGTAACTGTAATCTAGCTTCCTGTGTGAAGAAAGATGGTGAAAAACATGGGCTGTTTGGAGGGCAGGTGACAGTGACAGATCCCTGAGAGGGACACTAAAACAGGAAACAGTGTCTGCCAGACAGGAAGAGGATGCCCATCCTATCACTATGGCCTTCTGGGAGCTGCTCTCTGATTGGCCGGGGCCAACGCATGGACGCAAATAACAGGACCCTGGGAGTCCAGATAGGACTGTTTTTGTTCCACTGACGTATAGGGCCGTTGTAAACACACACACACACACACACAGCGTGTTATCCACAGTGTGTGTGCTCCGTTTGGGGAAAGACAAACAGAAAATTGGAAATAGGCTGGTGCTGTGTTTGATGGTCGGGGTCATGGCGAGGACAGCCAGACAGTTTACCCTGACCCTATGCACACCAGCGCAGTTGGCATGACAACACACAATTCAGGAGAACAATTACATTATACCTGTGCCTTCTAAGAAACCAACTGATGTCAAGCCAATCGAAAAGGTCAATGCTGCCAGAGAAACAAAAATCTTCTCTGTGTAGGACAGAGACGGAGTGTGGAGAACTTCATTTCCCAGAGGGCTTTGCGGCGTGGCTCTGCACAGTAACTCTGCTGGGGAGTTAAGCTCTGGTGTATTAAAGAGGGGCGTGGCCTACGGAGGGACTCAACAGATGGTGCCAAGGCTTGTGATTGGTTGGAGAGAGAGAGAGACCCAAAGCGGTTACAGGTCACCAAAGCAGGTTGCTGTAACAGCAGGAACTCTTCAATATTTTACCTGCTATCTCTTTCTCCTTTTCTCCCTCTATATCTCCCTCTCTTTCTTTCCCCCTCCCTCTCTCTCCCCCTTCCTCTCCACCCTCCACTCTCTCTCTCTGTCAGACAGGATCTTCTATACACTGTTCCCCTGCTGCTGGTTCGATATAAGGACCAGAGGGTGACTGAGGGAGGAGGGAGAGAAGAGGAGAGAGAGGGGGGATGAAGGGGTGAGAGAGGGAGAAGGAGAGGTTCTTTCCTTTGCCGCGCGTTGCTAAGCCGATCATTCAGGTCAAATGCCACTTAAAGATGTTTCAGACCCACACACATATATCTGGCTCTACGGTCGAGGCTTGAGTCGAGGCTGGGGCTGGGGCCGGGGTCGGGACTTGGCAGGCACTGTAGAGGCTAAAGTGAGAGGGCTTGGCTTGAACAGTACCTTTGGCGTATGCATGGTATCTTTGGCATGTGCAGAGCATATCTGACTCCCCTCCTGCCCAGCTCTGCCAGCCTCTTTAAGAGAGCACTCCATTTTAAATCTGGCATGCAGGACAGCAAGCTATAATACCTTTCACACTTCCTGACTGGGAAAAGAAGCGTACATTTAGTCATTTAGCAGACGCTCTTATCCAGAGCGATAAGAGCTCCAAGCGTACGCCACTAGACCACTCTAAAATCCCACCAGGGCCAAAACACGACGACTGCAGAGCTCCAAGCCTCTGATCTGAAATCAGATTTTGGAGGATGGAATAACAACTTAATCCGATGATAGAAATAGTATCTGATCTCAGATCAGGAGACGGCCAAAACGTATTCCCGCGACCGGTTGCCACGTCATCCAGAGTTCAAACTTGAAAGCCCGGCATGTTCTCTGACCGGCTGACCAAACGGACGGTGACACCGGACACCAGAGCGTGTGACACATTCCGCCGGGGCCAGCTGACCAATGGGATGACACCTGTGACCCTGACCGCAGCCGGGCCCCGGGGAATGTTCACTTAATGAGTTTAATGCTGCCATGGCAACCGCCCAAGCCAACGCAACCCGACCCGAAACTAAGTGCTTACCCCGGGAGTTCCCACGACTACAGTTACCCTGGAAACCAAGTCAACCCACCACAGTGATATTTCCACCAGGATGTGGGCTAAGTGTTGGTTTTCTAGACGTAAACTTTTTTTCAGTAGCAGTTTATCAGTACTTTGACTGATCTGTTATGATTATGATTTAATCTATCATATAGATAATCCTGATTTGCTCATGTCCGTGTGTCTGTGAATCCTGGGCTGTTTTCCCAGTTTAGATAGAGGACTGACACGGTCCTCTATTCACCAAATATGTTTGTCTAACTTGCCTGATCCGAATCATCCAATAGGAACACATTTCCTCTCTGGCCACCTTCCCAAACCACCTCAACTATCAGGATATCACATTCCCTCTCTTTCTTCCTCTTCCCTCCATTACTTTCTCCCTCTGTTGCCTTCCCTCTCTTACCCATCTCCATCTTTCCCTCCCCCTCTTTGCCTTCACTCTTTCCTCCCCCCCTCCTCCCCCCCCTCCTCCTCCCCCCTCTCCTCCTCCCCCCCTCTCCTCCCCCCTCTCTGTTTACTCACACATCCATTCTCCTTCTCTTCATCTTATCTCTCTTTTCTCTTTCTATGCACCCCCCCTCCCCCCATCACCCCACTATGACCCTGACTTTCACCCTGACGCAGTGATTTCCACGGATGAGGACCAGAGCCCAACCCCCTTCCCTCCAGCGCACGGTGTCGCAACCCGATATCCCGATCGTCATCTGCAGACTGAGCGTGGTCAGTGAGCCGAGGCGTCGAAGGGGGCTGAGCCGGGAGAGGGCGATTTGTGGACACTCAAGAGGTGTGTGGCGGTGAGCAAACAGGCTCCTTTAGAAAACACCAGGGACCTGTCGGCTGGGAGAGGTGTCGGCTGGGACGTCGCTGCGTGGGCACAATCCTACGCGGTGCGACCAGACAGCTGCGGAAGCTTCCAGATACCGTTGCTGCACACGGCCCTGTTTGGCCCTCAAGAACACAGACACGCACGCACACACACACCGCCATGTTCGGCCCTCAAGAACACACACATCGCCCTCTTTGGCCCTCACACACCCGCACAAACTCTTCTGTCACAATACTGCTCCCGCAATCTTTACACACATACACGCTCATCACACACCCACAAACACATGCGTTAACAGTTGTATGCACACACACACACCGCTCTCAATTTAGGTTTTGCCCAGGGTCAAGCATCTGAGGTGGTAGAGTTCAAAGTTCACCAGATGAAAAGGGACAAACAACAGAAGGCTATACACAGCATGATCATCTGATGGACGATAAAGTTTAAACTATTTTGAATGGGAGTGGAGAGACAGGCAAATAGGCTGGCTGACTGTTTGAAAGGCTGCTAGTCTGCATGTGTGTGTGTGTGTGAGTGAGAGATCGATCGTCAAACTAAGAAGCCTGGAGCGAAGCGACTGCAACCTCTACCCTCGTGACCTTTACTGACCCCTTCCAACCCTGCTGATCCACTGTGACTGGTGGATGTCGAACGTGTTCTAGCGTGTGTGTGTGTGTGTGTGTGTGTGCGGTGGTTCAGACAGTAGTAGCCTTAGTGGCCTCCCCTCTCCCCACCCCCCTTCCTCACCTACTACCCCGCCACTGTGCACCACTGACATTTACCACTGGAGCGTAGCCAAAGGGGATGTTCTTTACACACACACACACACACACACACACACTATACACCGTTTATAGACCACAGCTCACAGTCACACACTATCTCTCCCCTCTCTCTTTAAGAGAGGCACAGCCATCCCAAGCTCTCTCTCTCTCTCCCCTCCCCTCATCCGCACACAAACAACAATTCAAACCCTCTCTTTTTCTTTATAGCTTTTGCCCTGTCTCACACACACACACACACTAGCGAATGCACACAAAGGGTTGAAAATACACGTTAGTTCAACCACAACAATCTCTCTCAATCTCTCTCACACACACACACACACACATTCCTCGCTCCACACAGCTCTGTCGTCGTGGGGCATCGTTCGCGGTCTCCCTCTCTCGTAGCTGCCACTGCTATTCAGAGACCAGATCCTGTTTCTGAACCGATAACAACAACACCAGGAAAGAATCCTGACGCCTAAATATAGATTGTTTCACTGTGCGCCCACACACACACACACATACACAGAGGGGTGTGCTCACTGTGTACACAAATACACACCCACATACTGTACACAGTCATTCAAACTGTCAATGAACTTATTTACATAAAACTCGTTCAAGTAAAGAAAAAAGGTTTTGGATAATAATAATAATTTGTGTGAGGATTAGCATGTATACATCACCTACGTACTGTACTACATACCAGGCAAGGTAATGAGCTAGGCTAATATATAGCCCCCAATGACTCCAGGCTAAGCTAAACGCTGTCAACATGCTCCCAACAGTAATCAATGGGAGGACGCGTTAGCAGTCTGGAAGCAGTTCTTTAAGCTGTATCTGAAAGAGGTACGTGCACAGAGCTGCCCAGTCAAGTATTAAAAAAACACCAAAGTGATTTAGACAAAACCAAACGACACCAAACGACCAAGCGGGCTTCCAGAACCCACCTTCGTTGCGTCTCTTAAGTTGAGTGTATCTGACCGATTATCCCGCATAAACTGGAGCCAACACACATGTCTCTCCTCCTCCTTCTCCTCCTCCTTAGGCACCCGCACAGGGGCCAGAGAGAAAGGAACGAGGAAAGAAAAAAAGAAAAAATTTAGGGGAATTCAGTCAGTTATCTTGTTTTTTCTTTCTTCTTCCTGTCTCTCTCTCTCTCTCTCTCTCTCTCTCTCTCTCTCTCTCTCTCTCTCTCTCTCTCTCTCTCTCGGTCTGTCTCTGTTGAGAAGTAAGAGCTGGGGATTGCGGTTCGTCCTCTCCCAGATTCCACTGTCACTCGCTCACACACGCTCACATCCACCCTGTTGTGCTGGCGGGTCGACTGCAGACTGGAGAGAGAAAGATTTCAACAGCTGTGTGTGTGGGTGTGTGTGTTTGTGTGTGTGTGGAAAGGAGCTAAGGCGACCACGTGACTCGACTTAATCCTCCGCCCACCGCCTGAACACACACACAGGGAGACGGACCAATCAGAGCCCACTCTCACAGAAAGGCCCCCTCCCTTCTTCTCTTTTCCCCTCTATCTCTCCCTCTCTCTTACATTCTCTCTCCCTCTCTCTCTCTCTCTCATTCTCTCTCCCTCTCTCCCTCAGACTTTACTTTCTCTCACTTCTTTCTCTCTCATCCCCACACCTCTCTCATTTCACGTATTTCTTTCCGTCTTTGCTTACAATCTCTTCTCCCGCCTCACTTCTCCTCCACTCCTCCCTCTCTCTCCCTCTCTTCCAGTGCCCAGGGCACCAGTTCTAAAGGTCAGTGTTTTGTTTTATGAGTCTCGACAGACACAACACACAATCTCTCTCACCCAATCTCAGCTAGACTGCAGTAGGCACCCTCCATCTGGAGACCCAGACTTGCGTTCAATCTCAAACGCAATCCACACGACATTGAGGCGTTCTCAACGCTGGATTAGTGCTTCCTGAAATACCACTGCTCCCACAGTAAACATGATAACCGATTACAAAACCACAGAAAAGCAGAGCGCCAGCTGATGCCAAGCCTGGAACGCCACTCAATGTAGAGCAGATAAGCTCTGCCGGAAAAACTGGGGGCATATATTTATCCAGACGGTTTTCTCGGTTCCTGTAGCGATGGCTTACTTCCTGTAGGTCGACCTTCCCTGGGCCAATCACATGGCCCAGGCCGCCCCTGGACCTTGGCAGAGGAGACCCCACAGACACTTAGGAGACAAACCATCTGATTGTTTGCTGTTTGTATGTTGTTGTTTTTTTGTCCCAATTCATTGCTCTGTTGTTTAAGTTTAGGTTAGTTTTTGTTATCTAATTCTTATCTAATGTATAGAAATGTGCATCTTTTAAATTACATTTATTATTTGTATCCCTGTACATGCTGCTGTGACATAACAATTTCCCTCTGAGGGATCAATAAAGTATATCTAATCTAATTTAATCTGATTGCATGGAGGATAACGAAGACTCACAGTTGAGAGAAAACTGGAGCCAGCAGTAAACAAATACAAAAAAAACAGTCTGTGTGTGCCAGCTAGCATACCGTCCACGCGGCTAGGCTAGCGCCACCGTGTATCTTAGCTAACGCTCCAGCTCTCGCTGTGGTGTTTGTGTTAGCTTAGCTAACGCTCCAGCTCTCGCTGTGGGGTTTGTGTTAGCTTAGCTAACGCTCCAGCTCTCGCTGTGGGGTTTGTGTTAGCTTAGCTAACGCTCCAGCTCTCGCTGTGGGGGTTTGTGTTAGCTTAGCTAATGCTCCAATAAAAGTGCCACAGTGACGGATGGGGTGAGTGCGGGGCGGTCGTTAACACGGCTACACCTTGCTAAAGGTCAGGCTAAAGAGCAAGCACAACACAAGGCTAACAGTGCTAACACAGGGCTGTTTAGTCTGATGTTCATTTTACATGTACTTTAGTTCTCTCTCTCTCTCTCTCTCTCTCCTCTCTCTCTCTCTCTCTCTCTCTCTCTCTCTCTCTCTCTCTCTCGGACAGTGAAGGGTTGAGTCTACAGTTGAGATGTCTGACAGTGATGATGAGGAGGACACTGCAAGCGTTGTCATAGCATCACATCCAATTGTGGTGCAGGAGATACGTCTTTGATGGCGTTATGTGTGTGGGTGTGCGTGCGTGTGTGTGTGTCTGTGTGACCAAGCTAAACAGTATATCATGAGGAAGAGGAGGAAGAGTTCCATCAATATTTAATCACAACCACTTTCATGTCTGCCTGGCATTTAATCACGCACACTATCGCAATGGCCTGTTACAGAGAGGGAACACACACACAATCACACACACACACACGCTTCTTTCCCAAGCTTATCTTAAATCACTCCTGAAGCAGAGGATGAGCTGTCTGTGTTGACCAGGCTGATAGCTAAATCAGACTGCTCACAGACACACACACAGACCCACACACACAGACACACAGCACACACACAGACACACACAGTATGGTATCCGTGTTGCAGCATGTGTTTCTGGCTGACCGGCTGGCTCCAGTCTCAACATGTAAATCAGACCGAGCCCTCTGATGCAAATAGGTCTGATGGATCATGAAGATACGCATCAGGGCTGTGTCCTGCCACACACACAAACACACACACCCTGTACACACTTCCACACACACACACACACACACACACCTACACACAAACCTAATGATTGAAACCTCAGTGGGTAGAGTTAGTGTATAACTCCCTCCCTCCCTCTCTCTCTCTCTCTCTCTCTCTCTCTCTCTCCCTCTCTCTCTCCCTCTCTCTCCCTCTCCCTCTCCCTCTCTCTCTCTCTCCCTCCAACACTGGCACTGCCAGTCCTGACTCAGGCTCTGCCCTTTATCCTGCACAAAAGACCCAAACACACACACACACACAACGCTACACCAATACACCCAATCAAACACTCACTCACACAATGCTGCACAAAAGACCCAAACACACACACACACACACACATTCACACAACACAAAAGTTTGCCCCCCCCCCCCCTTTCCTGAAACCACAACCAGCAATAACTCTAAACACAAACGACCCCCACCCCCCCCCCAACAAGCCAAACCACACCACAAATACAAGCCCACTGACAGGCACATCAGTGTGGGGAACACTGGTTCTCTGAGTTGGCTGGGTTTGGGTCTGGGCTGGGACTATGTTGACTGGATGAACAGAGGAATCTTGGTCAGGTGTGTGTTACTATGTGTGGGTGTGTGTATGTGTATATGTATGTATCTTTGCACACAGCAGGGTACAGAATCCTTATCTACATACCTGCTGCTATTGCATCTTTTATGATTTTTTAAATGTTTTTTTTTACTGATCACTCCTTTTCTCCGTGTTTTGTCTGCGTTCCTCCCACGCCACGCTCCTTAACTGTCTAACTGCTCAGGAATGCAAACACTTGACCTCAGGAGGGCCACTCATTGCCCTGGGGAGAAACAAGATGGCCGCCCTCAGGGACAACCTGAAGACCTGGAGGAGTTTGGTAGAACGTTCTGGGAGATAACTCATTCCTAATGGTTTCCTCAACATCCCCTCAGGACCAGAGGAGTATCTTGTTGCAGATGGCCGTGTCCATTTTTTTCTGACTTCAAACGCAGGTACCGTTCGAGAGGAAAGGTCAAAGAC
>NC_090070.1:11126252-11134589 GCF_038355195.1 Osmerus mordax | reverse complement strand
GGACGGAGTGTTGTGACGTTGGCACACGCGATCCGGTTGGCGGCCATGGCGGGGCCGTGGATGACCAATGAGCCTGACATGGACACCCAGGAAGTGGTGTCGGTGAGGAACAGCTTCCCGCTGACTGTGCCCGGCCGATTGCCCAGGTTGAGGGTGCCGTGCTTTCTGGAGTAGTCGCCCATCTCGCAGGCAAAGGGGCTCGTGGGGCCGCAGTGGAGGGCGTAGCTCGGGTCGGTCGTGGAGACGTCGTACGGGTTCCAGTGTCCCCCCGTGCTCTCGCACCGCCCCTCATCCGTGTCGCGAGCCGTGCTGATTGGGTAAGTGTGGATGTGCCAGTTGTGATTGGCCGTGGGGGTGGCGGAGGGACGCCCGTACGCGAGGTCCATGAACAGCGTCACGTCGGAGAGAGGGTTGCCCCTCAGCTGAGTCAGCTGGACGGTGCCCACCACGGGGCTCCGGAACGTCGCCGTGGCGACGACCACATCCCCGGGGTACCCGATGCTCCCGCAGACGAACCTCGCACCGCTCGGCTCGTGGATGACCACCGAGCGGCCCACGATGCTGTTCCGTCCAAACAGGGGCAGGTTGAAGTCGTAAAAGATCGCGTTGATCTCGCCGCGTTCCTCCAGCGAGCCGTGCCTGGAGCTGAGGTCGCCGACCTCGTAGCGGTCGTGGGTCGAGCCGGGCACCTTGGGGTAGCCGGGGTCCGTGGTGTTCACCGCGAACGGGTTCCAATGGCCTCCGACGTTGTCGTTGGAGCACATGCTCTGCGGCGGCGACTGGGTTTGAGGAAGCGGGAACTGGTGCACGTGGTAAGGACCCACGCGACTCTGCAGGCCCGACAGGTTCGCTCTCACCTCCGTCACGTCGAAGGGGGAAGCCTGGCGGAAGCTGAAATAACCTATGACCCCTCTCATGTCCACTAAGACGTTCACTTCCTTCTTTTCCACCGTCAGGATCTCAGCGCATCGGTAGGCGGAGCCGAGTTTGAGGATGAGGAAATTGGGACTGAAGAAGGAGGTGAGGTCCAAACGGGACTTGACGGGTTCTAGAGGGGTTCCGACACTCAGTTCTCCGAGGGTACTTAAGGCAAAGACGTCCAGGTTTCCAAACAGATCATCGCAGCTGGAGGCACGATTCTGGTATGTGAACGCACTAACGTTGGTCTTTGTTGCGTCGACCCGACCAATGGTGGCCAAGTCTGAAAGGACCCTGGTTTGGGACTCGCTTGGCACCACGTTTTGCCTGATGTAAACGTTACCGGCGACGGAACCGTAGAACCGAGCTTGCCTCGTCACGATGGTCTGTGCTCGCCGTATGACCGTGCAGGCTTTGGCGCCGTCACACGTCTCCAGGGTCAACGAGAGGTCATCCAGGATGGTGTCCCGCTCAAAGAGGGGCGACACGTTAACGGTGACGTTGGGCGTGGTGCTCGAAGCGAATGCGAATACCCTCGGCCCCACATGCCGCTCCTGACAAGGCTGGACAAAATGGCCGAACATGACCGGGAACGAACTGAGGGTGACGTTTATCGAGCCGCACGTTCCGGCGCCGATGACGTTAACGGTGGCCGTCCGAGCTTCGGAGTCAAACCGAACCCAGCCTCTGACCCCGCCCATGTTGAGATCGGCATTGAACAGCATGCAGGAAGCAGAACCTTAAAGAGACAACAAACGACAGAAATGGGTTGGGGAATAAACGCTGTTGTGGAGCACCTTGTTACATCTGTTATCCAATATCTAATTAAGTCTCTTCATTTGAATCTGAAGTGCTTAATCTGTTTACAGAGGAAACACTTTATTAATTTTCTCTTGAGGCCTTGGTATGTAAAATGATATAGCAGAATGTTGCCCTGCCATAATATGTAACCCAGTATGCATCCTTATGCTTGTTTCTGTTGCAACACATTCAAAAGGTGGTAATAGTTCAGTCATAGTTCAGTCAGAGGCACAATCTAAATGGGAGAAACGTGATACACACCAGACAGATTATAATCGAACACACAACTGACCTGTATCCCAACAGTTTTTGGACACATCTGATCTTTTTTTTGTTAAACCCAATAACCAACTGCCAACTGGATTTGAATACTAATTATTATTTCCCCCCCAAACATGAAAATATAGGTGCACATGTCTAAATACTAATACACCTGTAGTTAGTGTAACCTTGGAACTGCACCCTCACAAGCGGGTACGAGACACCCTTCATCATGACTCATGAAGCTGTGGTCAACAGACACACCAACTGAAAACCAGTCCTCTCAT
The DNA here is from genome assembly GCF_038355195.1 of Osmerus mordax. Classification (NCBI taxonomy): domain Eukaryota; kingdom Metazoa; phylum Chordata; class Actinopteri; order Osmeriformes; family Osmeridae; genus Osmerus; species Osmerus mordax. Next base: position 11,132,322 of record NC_090070.1, on the reverse strand, counting down.
GTTCCATCCTGGATAAAATAACACAGGAGGCTAGAATAGCTCTACTCAACCATGTGCATGCTGGCTCCAAATACGCTAGGCTTTGCCAGTGCGTTGTTTCTATGGATAGATCCTATTACTTGATTGCTGCTACCGACCAGGACATAACACAGTCTCTCAACACTCATAATTGTACCAATTAACAAGGCAGGGACCAGTACACCCTCGCATCAGATGACAGTTGAAGCTCACAATTCCAGGTATTGGAAAAACTCTGTTCCGAACGGTATTGCACGTTTGATTCAGGTCACACAATGTGTGTATTCGAGACAAGGTTGTGGCGTACCGACCGCATGTGTGGAGGAAATGAGTGTTCTGAGAATTTGGGGTTGGGGGGGAAACTCCTCTGACTGTCCTCATTTATTGGTACTAATTAATTTCCATAAAGCCCATCTGGTACAAGCAAGAGCAGGAAACAGGTGCCGTCTTGCTTAATATGACAAAGTGCTTTTGCATGCCAGGGAAATTCTTTAAGACATATAGAAAATAATTTTTACATTGGTTTTTCTGTGTCAATGTGATATGTGCAAGGCTGTTCTGTTCAGGCTGTACAGATCTGCTTCATTCTACACATTAAGGCACTCACACAGAATTAAAAGAGGTTTAGCAATTTAAGTGAAACTGTTTTTGCATAAAAACCACAGTGAAGACCTATTTGTCACGATTCATCTCAGTTGTGAAACTTCTATGTGGATTCAATTCACACAAATAGATTTAAAAGATTAAAATAATGCTGAACACATCAATGACCACAGATAATGGACTGTAAATCCTGCCTCCCTCCCTCCCTCACACACCCTCCTAACCACAAGTTACACACACAAAAGCTCCACAAAGATAATGAGTACTCACCCAGCAGCACAAACAGTAGAAGAAGAGACATTGCAATGGTGATGGATGCTCACAGCAAAAGCAGGTGCACAACAAAAATCAGTAAGCTGTGTGGACTGAGTTAATAATCTACCAACACTTCAGGAAAACTAACAAAACTACCAACACCAATGCTTGCAGATCCACCCACCCCCCAAAAATGTGTGTGTTCAAAGTGCATCTGAGGGACTGATCCTCTGAAAGTGTGTGTGTGTGAGAGAGAGAGCATGTGTAAGTGTGTGTGTGTGTGTGAGAGAGAGAGCATGTGTAGTGTGTGTGTGAGTGTCTGAGGTGTGCAGCACTCTGTTTCAGTCCAAACCTCAAGACAGGGTGTTCCGAACTCTGATTGGTCAGTCTTGATCCCGGCTGTTCCAAGCTCTGATTGGTCCAGCCCCCAAGGAGGCGGGAGGGACCCTGCCTCACACCTCATTGGTCAAATGAAGGTTGTCAGTTACTCTTATCCCTATAGGAGTAAAAAAAAAAAACAGATGTAGAAATTGCTGCAGTGTAATAGACTGTTGTCAGTTATCAAAGTGCTCGCTATAGGATCATGCACTGTTAAAAAAGAACAGCCATGAGTTGCCATGACGACATCATTTTCTTCGACTTTATCCTCTTTTCCTCCCTGAGGATTCACTCCCTCCCTCCTTCTTTGTCGTCGTCATGTGCCCTTCTGACGAATTGAGGAATAAAATAGAATAGGGGAAAAAATAGACAAATATTCCCTCCAGTTAAAAATAGAAGGCCAAACGAGGATCGTAGTGTGTTATTTTGGGGTAGGTCAAGCTCCGGGGTCCATTCACATGCGGTGGAGGGCCCTCCATCAGACCCTTCAGTTGGACTATTCTGGACGCTGATTGTAGGGTGGGTTATTACAGGACAATGTCACAAGGTCTGTGACACAGATAGTGGTCTGCTGCTTGACTGTCCACCCTTGAAGGGCACACAGACACACACACACACACACACATTGGTCTCTGGAAAAAGAGACCAATGTGTGTGACTGAGGGGTCACAATGACTGAGGGGTCACAATGACCCGAAGATAACACAAGGGTTAAAATAGGATAGAAATAATTATTCTCCGAAGAACTGATTGGTTTGTTTACTGTCTTACTGATGTCCAACTCTTACTTTCTCTTTTGTGTCAAGCTTGTGATGTTACCTGTACAACAGGTTTTTTTTCTTTAGTTGAGGCTGTTACCATGGTAGCTTATTTCTGTATGCAATCGAAAACCCTACTTTGGAATTACTTGGCAGACTTGGCAGTTGTGATACAAAGTAGATCTGAACTTTCAGGGAATGCACTTGATCGATTAAATCACATCATTTCAACAAACGTCCTCCAGGACAATCCATGTCAGAGAGTCACTTTTCTGGCTGTGAGGCCCAGGCTTCTATAGGCCCCATGCTGTGGGTAGAGTCCCCTGACAGACACTGCAGACCAGACACCACACAAAATACCGACATCAAACATTCCTCTCTCTGTAGTTCACCCAAACACGTCTTTTTCTGTCACGCAATCTCTGCATGTCTTTCTTTCTCTTTTGTACAAAACTATGCAGACATACAAATTTGGCAGACGCTCTTATCCAGAGCGACTTACAGTAAGTACAGGGAAATTCTCCCCAAGGCAAGTAGGGTGAAGTGCCTTGCCCAAGGACACGTCATTTTGCACAGCCGGGAATCGAACCAGCGACCTTCTGATTAATAGCCAGACTCCCTAACCGAGACGCATTACACACACTCTGCCTTCAATCAAAAGAAAAATGACTAACATGGCAACATATTAGACAATAAAGCTTTTTGAATCTTGAAACATATTTTTTTTCTGTCATGGATTGTGGGACAGTTCTGTAAAATAGGATAGAAATAGTTCTTCTCAGAAAAGCTTGTGCTTTAATTTTACTCTGAGCTTTTCCATACATCTCAGTGGTGTAGTATGTGTCTGCTTTTTAATTCTAAACAGTTCTGAGGCCTGTTGGAGGTCTAGATCTTTATTGAAGGTGTGAATGTACATGCAGACTTCTGCTTTGTCTCAGAGCTCTGTTTGGCAGTGTCGGCTGTTTTCCGTTTTAGCTGATCAAGGGCAACCCATGGTGCTGCATGTGGTTGCCCTTGTTCAGGCAATTTCTTCACATTTGACTCGAGTGACATAAAACAAGGACGGGATGACATCAGACGGTCAAAGCAGACGAGGAACGTGTGTGGAACCCCATAGATAAGGACACAGATAACGAGCGGAGGAAGTTATTGCCCCACCGTCCAGGTGGCACTTTGTGACAGATAAGGAACTGGAACTGAGAAGAAACCCTGTTTTGACCTTTTGCAAATAGACTGAGCATAGACGTAATTTTTTTAATAGTATTTTACACTTGTCTTGTAATGTGTTGGAGAAAAGACACTATCCTCAAAGACTCCTCTGACTGTCCTCATTTATTAGTACTAATTAATTTCCATAAAGCCCATCTGGTACAAGCAAGAGCAGGAAACAGGTGCCGTCTTGCTTAAGGAACTAACATACTTAACTAGACCTACTCTTCTGTGTGAACTGGTTGAAATACGTGTCTCGCGGTGAATGCCTGAGACTTGGGAGCCCTGCAAAGTATATGTACGCAGCAGGCACTGCTACTTTGACACGAGGAACTGGAACTTTGTCCCTTTTGCTCATACATCCGTCAGCGTTCGTCTCGTCAAAGGTGCAAACCTTTTTACGTTGGTGATGATTATGATGATTGGTCACCTGCGTCCATAAGCAGGGACACCGCTATGAATTTTTAGCCCATAAAGAGCAATCTCCCCCAATCTTTTTTGTTGTTGCCAAAAGTTAAAAAAAATAATTAAAAGAAATGTACAGTAAAACAACTTTCTTAATTTGAATATTAGTTGTTCGTATCAAGTTTGCAATGAGCACCACGGAGAGCGTACAAGAATTTCGAATAGTCAAGCTTTTACCCAGCCACAAGTCTATTACAGTAAGTCGCCCCCTTGCCAGCCCCCCTGGTTCAGAATACGTTCCGACCCGCGGCCATGCGCCCACTCTCTGCAGACAGCCTGTACAGGTCAAAAAGAAACATGCAACCGTGTGAACCTGGCGATAAGGATTGCATTGAAAGAAACGTTTTATCTTTTGAAATGTACGAATCGAAACGCACTGCATGAATGATCACTAGGTGGTGCTAGTGTTTAACAGACCGATAAGGGTTGCTGAAAGCGGAGTCAACTGCCTGTCGTAGCCTATGTTTATTTGGGTAGACATTTGTTTTGAAAACATAATAGCGGCGGAGTTTCATGTTTGCGTTAGTTGTTATATAGTAGGTACACTTCCATGTGACGCAGATAAGTTAACACCATAATGATGTTTGAGTGTATTTTAAGTAGGCTATTGCGTTTCTACTCTTTCTGTCTATACATTAAATCAATAATTGTAAGCCTATGTACATTTAGCCTACTTCATTCATTTTCTTGAGAGTTATTCCAGTGGAATCTACAGTAGGCTACATGAAAGCAACAGTTTACATGTGTCTCAGTGTGGGACTTGGCAAATATGGCTCCCCATCATGCAGAATTGCGAAAAATAAGCGATAACTTCCTGCCAAATAGGGTTCCAAGTGCTGAAGGCTGCACAATTCTCAAATCTGTAAAGTACACGATAGGCCTTGAGCGTTCGCCAAACGAGCTTAAGCCCATCATGGTCGTTCTCTATCTGTAAACGAAGGCACGGTTGGGGGCAGAACAAGATCGGCGCCTCAAAGAAGATCACACAGAATTTGAATCGTCACAGACTGATCCGGGCCACTCTGGGACAGTGCAGATAACCAGTGAATGAAAGTATCAGATTGTCCTCCCCAGTCTTCTTCAGTCCTGCATAATTTCTACCAGGTAGGCTACAATATCACGTGTCAAACCGCATTTGTTCAATGTTTTTATACATTCAAGTTGTCGTCAGCTTGAGTGTGTTAGTATGTTATCAAATCTTTGTATTGCTCGCGCGCGGCATGTGGCTTATCCAAGTCACAGCCATCCCATTCCATATAAACCCAATGTGTGGCGAGACCGAGTTATAATTATTTACGAAAACACGGTATTATCGTGATCACGAGTAGAATCACCCTATGCATCGTTTGTTCATCTGAAAAGGAATGTGCCGCTCTGAATATGATAAGCGTGAATATAGCGTGGTGATGGCAACGGGCTGTCATTATGGTAAACCGCACTTTCACTGTGGAACGATACGATGTGCGTACGCCTCGTACTTCTTTAAAGCCTACCGTATTTCATGCACGAATTCACAAGTAGCATTTACCTTTAACAACAGAATATTAAATCCCGCGTTCAGCAAGAACGGACTCAAGTGAATGTTAAGTGAAAAAGAGGGCAAGTTCGCTGTGTAGTCAGGCACACGATGGTGCTGGACAGGGCGGTGATCAATGACTCAATCTCCTGCAGACTTCGGATGCAGGGCCTTCATTTGTCGGCCTAATCACTTAAGTGTTTAAATCCCGTTAATCGTTTGTAATTACGAAAATGGGGGGGGGGGGGGGGGGCTCAATGCAACCCCAGAGCCCATTCATAAGTATAGTTTGAAGTTGGTTCAACGGCTTCTCGTACGTGATTGAGGTGTTGCTTATGGAAAGATAACAGCTCAGTGTCTTCTCCGTTTATCTCTCGGGGTTATCAGAGCGGGAAGCCAGACTAGATATTAGCTCTTTGATGAGTGGGTTGAAGTTGTCCAGTCACTGCTTGTTATCACACAGCGGCTATATGGTTGCTTATTACTGTGTAGGCCTGCAGAACTAGTGAATAAGCTTTTGATGAGAAGGACCCTGAGACTCCTCCACACGCTCTCTGGAAATGGGTTTGAGCACAGGGCTGTTGGTTTTAACCTGCTGGGCTAAGAGACACTGTTGTACTGGACCAGAGAGAGAGAGAGAGAGTGAGAGAGGGAGAGAGAGGGGGAGAGAGAAAGAGGGAGAGAGAGAGGGCTTATGGTCTGAGAGCTCTCTCCCTTTTAACTCTCCCTTTCCTTTACTTAACAGTCTTACTAGATCAAAGCTCAAACCTTTAGACCCCCCTGCAACGCCTGCCCGCCCTCCCTCCCTCCCTCCCTTCCTCCCGCCCGCCCTCCCTCCCTCCCCTCCTCCCCTCCTCCCCTCCCTCCA